>NW_024739067.1:0-21731 GCF_018991925.1 Homarus americanus | reverse complement strand
CTAGGAATCTTTTGTTTAGTGTTACGACAGACACTCCCACTAATTAAAAACATACCTGTTTTGAATGGACACACACACAAACACACATACTCTCTCTCTCTCTCAAAATAACCGTGTGAGTCAGCGAGTGTATTTCCTTTAAACTCAGCAACAAAGGTCAGACAGGACAGACAAAACACCATTGTTGCCTTGATCATGTATTTCGCATTTAGATTTTGCAGCGACCATTGCAGCCTGGCGTCCTTCAACAAATATGTTTCAATCAGTCGTTGTCAGTAGTGTTAGCGAGGGAACACGTAACGAGTTTAGTGTTGTGTCTCTTTTACTGAACTGTGATGATTACTGGTGCATTGTGTAATGATTATCGTGTTTTAGTTTGGCTCGGCTCACTCCTATGGCGGAAAATGTAAAAATATGTAGCAACGATTTTTTTTTTAGGAAGTGTTGCTTATCATTTGGTGGAACTTAAGTTTAAAAAATGACGAATGATTAAAATGTTGTGATTAAGATTATTGTTTTGTAAGAAAAGTCTGGAAATGTAAATACTTTTGCCTACGTTCATGAAAATGTTAAGTCTGTGTGTGTGTGTGTGTTTGTTTCATATTCGTTGCGCCTCAGCTTAATAAGTTTGTGTATTTTATAATCCACGTTACACAAACTAGAGCGAAAAACTGTCATATTTAAAAAATTTTAATCAAACTTTCCGGTTCACCAGATGTTACGTTCCTCGAATTATTTTTGCTACCAACCCTAAAAGTTGTGTTTCAGTGTAGCGTCGTCATTAATGGTCTTGTTGGTATTCCTTGTATTAGAGAGCGTCTCTAGCGTCGTGCAGTCAGATAAACTGTACATTTATTCTTCACTATATCAGACGACAGGCATTCCATTCATGACATTGGGCTCTTCCCGACAAACATGCCTAAAAAAATGTCTCTCTGCATCTTCCCCTTCATAAACATATACTCTATTATACAGGGAGAGTCTGTAAAGGACCCAAGTTGCCATAAACAGTTGTTTGTATAACTTCACCAGACCCAGAGCTAAAGAAACATAAGTTCCTCCTTACACTCCTTATCTAGGCATCACGCGGTGGTTCCAGGAGATAACATTTAGTACAGAAGACTTTATCATTCATGTTCCTCTTCAACACACACACACACACACACACACACTCTGACACCATCGTAATTTCAAGTCATAGGAAAGGGAGAAAAAGAGAGTTTGTTAGAGTTCTCAGTTCCGGACAACAAAAGTTTATTATTAATCCTACTGACTTGTGCACGTTACGCTCTGAATTAATCTCTCTCTCTCTCTCTCATAAGCGACCGAATATCGTGAATAAGTCAATTTACGGTGTGTGTGTGTGTGTAATTTGAGCTTTATTCGTCTTTTTCATGATGATTAAATACTCCTCCCAATTGAAAAAAAAAAGATGAGTTGATGATTTAACCTGACTGTGTACCGTACCTGGCCAGGTGGGTGACGGCGGCTCACTAAGTCAAAATGTATGAGGTATTTCCCCGTCCTACACCGAGCTGCCTTAACTCTACGCTGGTGAAAAATTTGGCGCTTCGAATTATGCAAACCAGAGGTCAAATATTGGCTCAGCTGCTCCGATTCTGCGACATTTCCTCTGATTTATGGAACATTATTGACCATTTCATGCCCCCCCCCCTCCTGCTGCTGCTCTCAATTTACGAAGAGGAGATTCTAATTTCTTCACTTTGTATTTTTTTTTCATCTATTTACCTTTACTTTTTGTACCTTGATCCGTTTATTGTCTCTTGAATATAAAACACTTAACGTTTCTTATTCATTTCACATTCTGCGTTTTATATTTTGTTCACAATGTTTATATTTTCTCTTCTAATCAGTGTTTGTATCTTTTTCTGACCTTGGTGTTCATTCCTGCTCTTTTTCTGACCTTGGTGTTCATTCCTGCTCTTTTTCTGAGCTTGGTGTTCATTCCTGCTCATTTTCTGACCTTGGTGTTCATTCCTGCTCTTTTTCTGACCTTGGTGTTCATTCCTGCTCTTTTTCTGACCTTGGTGTTCATTCCTGCTCTTTTTCTGACCTTGGTGTTCATTCCTGCTCTTTTTCTGACCTCGGTGCTCATTCCTGCTCTTTTTCTGACCTTGGTGTTCATTCCTGCTCTTTTTCTGACCTTGGTGTTCATTACTGCTCTTTTTCTGACCTTGGTGTTCATTCCTGCTCTTTTTCTGACCTTGGTGTTCATTCCTGCTCTTTTTCTGACCTTGGTGTTCATTCCTGCTCTTTTTCTGACCTTGGTGTTCATTCCCGTTTTTCTTCGACCTTGGTGTCTATTCCTACTTTTTCTGACCTTGGTGTTCATTCCTGCTCTTTTTCTGACCTTGGTGTTCATTCCTGCTCTTTTTCTGACCTTGGTGTTCATTCCTGCTCTTTTTCTGACCTTGGTGTTCATTCCTGCTCTTTTTCTGACCTTGGTGTTCATTCCTGCTCTTTTTCTGACCTTGGTGTTCATTCCTGCTCTTTTTCTGACCTTGGTGTTCATTCCTGCTCATTTTCTTATATTGTTTGTTATATTTTTCGTCTCTAATTTCGTTATATTATTTTAGTATTGGTTGGGTTTTTGATGTTGTGTTGGTGTTCTTATTCGCTCTCTCTCTTACCTTTTTCTCCATCTTTTCCTCCCCCTCCTGTTTATCCTCCTCCTCCTCTTCCTCCCCTATACCCTCAGTCAGTACTCTCGCCACCAGAGAGGACTATGACGGCATCCCAATGTAAACAAACCTTCTCTCGCGTCTATAACATGGGGAAGGGCACATCAGCACCATAAAATCAACCCTATTGCACCATATTGCACCATAATTTAAGAGCCAATAATCGTGGGTAGACAGGTAGGTGCTGATAATGTCTACTAACGCTCGGATTTATGGTATAGCGGTGAAATTTTTTGTTGGTGCTTAATGGTGTGGTTGAGGAATTGTCTCTCATCTAGAGTCTCTCTCTCTCTCTCTCTCTCTCTCTCTCTCTCTCTCATTAAGTAGCTCAATATGTCATATTTTCACTTGGCTCGTTCACCACATACGCATTGTATTAAATTCATTCAATGTCATCTTCTTTGACTAAATGGAACAAAGTGCCAGCAACACCATTTTCGCTCTCGTAATGGCATTTTCCGGCACATCGTTGTACAAGCTGCTCGTAATTGATTTTTTTAGTTAGTGAAGCAAAATTCGTCGAAAAACGCAGGGGCGATACATTACTCTCGTCCGGCATGACATACAAACACTTTTTGTTATAATTTAATGTTATATATATATATATATATATATATATATATATATATATATATATATATATATATATATATATATATATATATATATATATATATATATATATATATATATATATATATATGCTGATAACCACAAGGAAAGAAGAAAACTTCGTGTTTTCTTCTTTCCTTGTGGTTATCAGCATATATATATATACATTATTTCCTGTAGTAGTTTGAAAGTTCCTGATATTAGTAAAACTATTTCATTCAAAAACCTTGTACGAGCAATAGGTAACTGAGACGGCTATGGTGTTGATGAACGCCGATGAGACTACCTCCCTTGTACTCATTATTATCGGTGGGAAAACTAGGGTAAAGAAATTCATATAGCGTCTAGTCGTCCAGTATTCCAAATGCCTTTCACTTAACTTACGATAATGGCCTCCCTGGGGTCCAAATAGTGAGGCGTCCTTACCATGATGGTCAGCCAGCTCTCTCTCATCTCCGTGTAGTCTGGGAGAGGATTGCACTACCTCCGGCCACCTGCTACTTACCAGGAATGGGACGCTTGTCACTGTGTTAATACCAGGGGCAAATCCCGGGACTTGTAATTTGCTACAATTGTTGGGGTTTATGGTCACATTTGCAAATACTGTATTCAGCAGGCGAGGTGCGGACGTTGTTGAGGGGGGGCGTGACTCTGTACTGTACTGTACCGTACATGGCCTCCCACAGTGACCTCGACTGGTTACGGTAAGTGGGGAGCAACTCAACGATAGGGAGGCGGCAGTAGAGACCCACAAACACGCCCCGAACACAGTACTGTATAGTCTCCGAGGTGTCAAGGGGATGGTGTTACCGTCTGGCATTATAAATATGATAATCCCGAGGCGCTCTCAGTCCACCTAGCTGTAATTGGGGAAGTGAAGGCGGTTGAGTGCAGTCTTGGCTACACGGCCTCCTTTACTTTCCGAAGACATGCTATGTAGTGTGCCGTATCCAGACTGTCCCTAACTGGCAGCCATGTCAATGGGACTCCATATCACTTTTTCACTATTGAGTAACTACTCGAACACCTTCAGACAATCGCTCTTCTTAGGCAAAGGGTGGTCAGGCAGGAGCCCGACAGCTGCCACAGATCGCTGGACTTTAATGTAGCACAAAATGTCCGACACAGCTTACACGAAACAGATGACGATCCAAACATTTTCAGATCGTAATTCGCTAATCCGTGGCCAACTGAGCTATAGCGTGAAGTGCTCTTAAAACTCCACATACCTGCCGCCTCGCATGCTGTAAAAACATACAATGCTCCGGAAATGCACCAAATATTTTGTAAACGACTCTGAAGTATTTTAACGAGGGTTTTACATCATCAGTAAACAGAAAGGTATTAAACCTTCAGCAAACATTGTATATGCATACTGCATGAAATATGACCTATAATGTTGTTAACACTGAACAAACTGAAAAAGACTTAAAAGAATAATATTTCTTTTTGCAACCGACCTTTTTACACATCACTTTAGCTCGTATTGTTATACAGTACTGTTGTTAGGGTAATGTTTTAATATTTGCAAGACGAATGTGAATTTGTTGCCATCCGGTATAACTTACTGTACACTCCCATACTTAGTGTACATTATGTAAGAGAAAATAAACAGTTATAAACAGTAAGATAAACAATAAAAGTAAAAGTAAATTGTCCTTTTACAGATAAAGTTTACTGCAACACGAGGCAACTTCACTCAGCTGATCGTACGCTGGTGGACGGTGAGGCGAAGGAGTTCTTCTCTGGCTGGTTCACACGGGGATGATGATTACTGCCTTCCTGTGTATCGTCTGCTCTGCCTCCTCCTTATTTCCACTTTCACGGGTATTGTTTTTTCTTTCTGTTTTCGATTTTGTTTTATTATTTGTATTTTTAACTAAATATTTTCCAGATATTTTGGTTATCTAATACTTTCAAATATGTGAAATATGGATATATGAGATAGCGCTGAGACAAGGGCGTTAAGGCCGATGTAACCCGTATATAGGGTCACAGTTACCCATGACTAGTTCTCCATAATGCCCACACACCCATAGTACCCACACACTATCCACACACTACCCACACACTCACACAAGGAGATACAGTGAAATAAATTGCTGTACCTAAATATTATGTAACTCAAAATATATTCCCAAAACAGCACGTTTACAGTTGAAAATAATAAAAGCATAAATAATACAAACAAAATCAATTAATATGTTTTTTATTATTTTTAAATATCAGAAATGTTGGGTCAACGCTTCTTGTTGTTCTTTGTCTTTTTCCCAGTGAAGATGTAGTCTCCCCATGGCAGGTACTGGTCCTTTTGTACATGGCAGAAAGTGGTAGTTTCCTTCTTCTTCTTGTTGTTTTGAGGTTTAGTGTGCTTTGTGGTCTGCAGTTTGTTAGATCGGGGGCCCTTCTCCTTCACCTGGCAAGGCTTCACCTCAACCTTTGAAACTTTTGTTTCAGTGCGTCGGAACACCATTGTGATTTACTGACACTAACAGCTCTCTCACTGAGGTCAAATCAAAATTTGACCATACAGAAAGAATTACGGTTTAATAAGGTTGGAATTTAAAGAAATTGACAACAAAATGAAGCTCTGTTTATCACTATAGTGTTGAGGACTGGTGTTTGTAGAGATGATGGATGGTGTTATAATATGTAGTGATGATGGATGGTGTTATAATATGTAGTGATGGTGGATGGTGTTATATGTAGTGATGAAGGATGGCGTTATATGTAGTAATGATGGATGGTGTTATATGTAGTGATGATAGGAGGGTAATATATGTAGTGATGATGGATGGTGTTATATATAGTGATGATGCATGATGATATATGTAGTGATGATGGTTGGTGTTATATGTAGTGATGCTGGATGGTGTTATATGTAGTGATGATGCATGATGATATATGTAGTGATGATGGTTGGTGTTATATGTAGTGATGCTGGATGGTGTTATATGTAGTGATGATGGATAGAGTTATATGTAGTGATGATGGATGATGTTATATGTAGTGATGATGGGTGGTGTTATATGTAGTGATGATGGATGATATTATATGTAGTGATGATAGGATGGTTCTATATGTAGTGATGGATGGTGTTATAAGTAGTGATGATGGATGATGTTATATGTAGTGATGATAGGATGGTTTTATATGTAGTGATGATGGATGGTGTTATATGTAGTGATGATGCATGATGTTATATGAATTGATGATGGTTGGTGTTATATGTAGTGATGCTGGATGGTGTTATATGTAGTGATGATGGATAGAGTTATATGTAGTGATGATGGATGATGTTATATGTAGTGATGATGGGTGGTGTTATATGTAGTGATGTTGGATGGTGTTATATGTAGTGATGATGGATGATATTATATGTAGTGATGATAGGATGGTTCTATATGTATTGATGGATGGTGTTATATGTAGTGATGATGGATGATGTTATATGTAGTGATGATAGGATGGTTTTATATGTAGTGATGATGGATGGTGTTATATGTAGTGATGATGCATGATGTTATATGAAGTGATGATGGTTGGTGTTATATGTAGTGATGCTGGATGGTGTTATATGTAGTGATGATGGATAGAGTTATATGTAGTGATGATGGATGATGTTATATGTAGTGATGATGGGTGGTGTTATATGTAGTGATGTTGTATGGTGTTATATGTAGTGATGATGGATGATATTATATGTAGTGATGATAGGTTGGTTTTATATGTAGTGATGATGGATGTTGTTATATGTAGTGATGATGCATGATGTTATATGTAGTGATGATAGGTGGTGTTATATATAGTGATGCTGGATGGTGTCATATGTAGTGATGATGGATGGAGTTATATGTAGTGATGATGGATGATGTTATATGTAGTGATGATGGTTGGTGTTATATGTAGTGATGTTGGATGGTGTTATATGTCGTGATGGATGGTTCTATATGTAGTGATGGTGGATGGTGTTATATGTAGTGATGATGGATTATGTTATATGTAGTGATGATGGATAGTGTTATATGTAGTGATGATGATGGATGGTGTTATAAGTAGTGATGATGGATGTTGTTATATGTAGTGATGAAGGATGGTGTTAGTGAAGATTGTGAAGTGAGATGTAGTGAAGATTGTGAAGTGAGGTGTAGTGAATATTGTGAAGTGAGATGTAGTGAAGATTGTGAAGTCAGATGTGGTGAAGATTGTGAAGTGAGATGTAGTGAAGATTGTGAAATGAGATGTAGTGAAGATTGTGAAATGAGATGTAGTGAAGATTGTGAAGTGAGATGTAGTGAAGATTGTGAAGTGAGATGTAGTGAAGATTGTGAAGTGAGATGTAGTGAAGATTGTGAAGTGACATGTAGTGAAGATTGTGAAGTGAGATGTAGTGAAGATTGTGAAGTGTGATGTAGTGAAGATTGTGAAGTGAGATGTAGTGAAGATTGTGAAGTGAGATGTAGTGAAGACTGTGAAGTGAGATGTGGTGAAGATTGTGAAGTGAGATGTAGTGAAGATTGTGAAGTGAGATGTAGTGAAGATTGTGAAGTGAGATATAGTGAAGATTGTGAAGTGAGATGTGGTAAAGATTGTGAAGTGAGATGTAGTGAAGATTGTGAAGTGAGATGTAGTGAAGATTGTGAAGTGAGATGTAGTGAAGTTTGTGAAGTGGGATGTAGTGAAGATTGTGAAGTGAGATGTAGTGAAGATTGTGAAGTGGGATGTAGTGAAGATTGTGAAGTGAGATGTAGTGAAGATTGTGAAGTGAGATGTAGTGAAGATTGTGAAGTGAGATGTAGTGAAGATTGTGAAGTGAGATGTAGTGAAGATTGTGAAGTGGGATGTAGTGAAGATTGTGAAGTGAGATGTAGTGAAGATTGTGAAGTGAGATTTAGTGAAGATTGTAAAGTGAGATGTAGTGAAGATTGTGAAGTGAGATGTAGTGAAGATTGTGAAGTGAGATGTAGTGAAGATTGTGAGGTAAGATGTGGTAAAGATTGTGAAGTGAGATGTAGTGAAGATTGTGAAGTGAGATGTAGTGAAGATTGTGAAGTGAGATGTAGTGAAGATTGTGAAGTGAGATGTAGTGAAGATTGTGAAGTGAGATGTAGTGAAGATTGTGAAGTGAGATGTAGTGAAGATTGTGAAGTGAGATGTGGTGAAGATTATGAAGTGAGATGTAGTGAAGATTGTGAAGTGAGATGTAGTGAAGATTGTGATGTAAGAAGTGGTAAAGATTGTGAAGTAAGATGTGGTAAAGATTGTGAAGTGAGATGTAGTGAAGATTGTGAAGTGAGATGTAGTGAAGATTGTGAAGTGAAATGTAGTGAAGATTGTGAAGTGAGATGTAGTGAAGATTGTGAAGTGAGATGTAGTGAAGATTGTGGAGTGAGATGTAGTGAAGATTGTGAAGTGAGATGTAGTGAAGATTGTGAAGTGAGATGTAGTGAAGATTGTGAAGTGAGATGTAGTGAAGATTGTGAAGTGAGATGTAGTGAAGATTGTGGAGTGAGATGTAGTGAATATTGTGAAGTGAGATGTAGTGAAGATTGTGGAGTGAGATGTAGTGAAGATTGTGAAGTGAGATGTAGTGAAGATTGTGAAGTGAGAGTGTAGTGAAGATTGTGAAGTAAGATTATAAAGTAAACTGTAGTAATTGAGGTTAAACGAAGGCGGGTTATTCTGTAGTGTATCCGTGTCTTGTTAACGTGGAACCAACATGGCGGTGGTTCTCAATATAGATATGTTATTTTGCCGGGAATTTCTGTCAAAACGAAATATGAATCAACCATATTTAGCCTAAATTAGCCTAGTGGCTTTATTATATATTCTAAGATGTTTAAGTTGGATAGATCAGATCAGGTTAGGTTAGGTTAAGTCAGGTTGGGTTAGGTTAGGTTAGTTTTGTTAATTTGGCCACTTAGAGGCTAGTTTATTGTGCCTCCCATACTCATCCTGTGAGCGGTAGCGCAAAGAGATTACAAAGTGGTGTTAGATGAGGTAGGTGGTTAAGTTAAGTTTCAATAGGTTAGGTTAGATTACGTCAGGTTGGTTTAAGTTAGGTTAGGTAGGTAATAAGTAGATAGGATACAGTCGATAGGTGGGAAAGCTAGGTTTGATTAGGTTAGCTTATGTCAGACGGGGAGGTTAGGTTCGATTATGTCAGGTTAGGTTCGATTATGTCAGGTTAGGTTAGATTACGTCAGGTTAGGTTAGATTATGTCAGGTTAGGTTAGATTATGTCATGTTAGGTTAGATTATGTCAGGTTAGGTTAGATTATGTCAGGTTAGGTTAGATTATGTCAGGTTAGGTTAGATTATGTCAGGTTAGGTTAGATTATATCAGGTTAGGTTAGATAACGTCAGGTTAGGTTAGATTATGTCAGGTTTGGTTAGATTATGTCAGGTTAGTTGAATTATGTCAGGTTAGGTTAGATTATGTCAGGTTAGGTTAGATTATGTCAGGTTAGGTTAGATTATGTCAGGTTAGGTTAGATTATGTCCAGGTTGGTTTAGATTATGTCGGGTTAGGTTGAATTATGTCAGGTTAGTTAGATTATGTCAGGTTAGGTTGGTCGTGGGTTAGGTTAGATTATGTCAGGTTAGGTTAGATTACGTCAGGTTAGGTTAGATTATGTCAGGTTAGGTTAGATTATGTCAGGTTAGGTTAGATTATGTCAGGTTAGGTAAGTAGGTGGAGGTAGGTAAAAAAGGTTAGGTTAGGTCGGCAGGTTTTAGTGTAGGAGCTTAAGTAATCCCGTAAAAATTTCATGTTAATTTTTGACACCATACATCGTATTAATCCTTTTAAACTATGTTAAGGAACTGTGGTGTAATTTTTTCTGAACGGTTTATTATAAGTTTTATGCCATTAAAGAAGTTTTATCAAAGAGCGGCGTAATGAACCACAGGCGTATTACCATTAACTCCTAAGTAACTTAAAACATGACTAATAACCTATGAACATGTAGTATTATATCATTACAATTTAACGTAATATATTATGAATGCTGTTATAATATCTTAAGTGTGTTACAAACATGGCTGCTCATATATGCCATCCTGTCTCTGGCAAAGAAGAGATTGCAGTAAGTAAAATTAATTGCTAAAGACAAATACTGGAAATTAAACATATACTTATTACCATTATCTGAAAAAGCTTAGAACCACCGTTTTATATTTATTAAAAGTTTGTAGTGTTATACATCATGTGTATACAAGTCACAAGTTATTATTTACGACATTGCTTCAGTCCTCGTCATCAGAGTCTTCTGTGTACAACAGATTCCTTCACCTTGTTTAGGCATTTCTCATCATCTGCTTGACAGTTACACATCTCGGTGCATGTCATGCTATTCTTTCTGATTCTTTCTGTATGAACATGACAATGATCCACATTTCCTGACGCCACATCCACATTTAAGAAGTTCTGTGATTGCTTCTGGAGCTGGTGGTTGGTCTGATATTACTAGTATGAAACAGTCATTAACAATCTTCCAGCCATGCTCTAATTGTGAAAGCATTTCACTGTCTGCATCACAAGACCACAGAAGAGCTTGATACCTTCCTCTCAATATATGATACTTTAGAGTTGCTGCAGTCGCTGGTAGTTCTCCAGCTTCTGCCTGCGTTATCTTGAAGAGATGCCATCTAAGTTTTGACAGTTTAGTGAAAGTCATTCGTGGACAGTAGAGCTTAAATACAAATTTCTCTAGACCAATATACATGTCTGCTGGAGGGCATTTGGTCTACTCAGCATCTTGAATGCATCTAGGACTTTTGTGTTAGATTTCATCAAAGTGCTCCAACATGCTTTCTTTCCTTTGCCAACAAATTTTCCAATGCAGTCAGATCCTGTGAAGGCATGGAAACCTGTAAGGCTCTCTGCCCAATGTGTCGTCGCTCACCAGTTCCTGTTATCATACTTGTATTTTCTCCAAGTTGAGGCTGCTTTAATATGCCAAATACATCAGTGTCTGGTGACTTGATATGTACAGTGCTGCCCTTCTGTGATGCATATACTGTATGTCCTGCTTAAGTTCTATAACTTGTGATAGCAATTTGATGGTTGAAGTCTTATTTGCTGCTTCCCACGACAGTAGATTAACCTTGGACAGCTTTTCCCAGATGCTCAATGGACCAACAATACATTCCTTGACAAAATTTTCATAATTTTGTCTTCCAACTTCATATGCACATAGATTGTCATATTTGGCATTTTCTGGCATTACAGCTCCAGTTACCAAGTTTATAAGAGCATCACTTTCCTGGGATTACAGTCACCAATAACATTGTGTAGCTTCTGTACATCAGCATATTGACAGCTGACAATAGCTGTAGAGAGCTCATGGTGTTCTGTTCTTTTGTAATCTTTATGAGTTTGATATTTTATGTAATGAACTTAATTTGAAAACCCAAATGGTAGTATATGATCTTTTATCACCTTAGACACTCTGTGCGTCATGCCTCTCAAGTGATTTTTTTCCTCTCTTACTTCTCTGGACAAATACGACCTTTATCCCATCAGAAAAAATATCACCATATATTTTCTTAATCTACAGGTGCCAAGGTTTAAAATGACGGATGGTGTTAAAAATTAACCTGAAATTTTTACGTGACCACATATTGTCTTGTTGGGTTTCTGAGAGAACTTCACGGCTAAATAGCGCCTCTGTATTGATAGCCGGTACATGTCGTAATATCCACCGCTCATAGTTAAATCTTTATGTCCGTTTATTTTGTCCTAATTTAAGTATCAAAGAGTGTTTTCATTTTTAAGTATCTTAAGTATCTTTTTTCCCCACTCCTAAGTATCTAAGTATGATTTATTTTCATTTTTAAGTAACTAACCATATTTTTGTTTTCATTATAAAATGTGATTGATATAGACAACAGAAGTAAATATCAGCTGGAGGTCGTAAACGAAGCTGATGTGAAGTATTTTGACTCACTGTTCCCACGAACTAATTGCTTCACTGGTTTATACCGAAGAAATAAAACCGTCAACGAACCATCCGATTCAAATGTGTCTTAGGCGATACAGGGTGTTTATGCGTCACTCTGATACCAAGAATGACTTTGTGTACTGTGGTGAAGCTGAGGGTAGGGTTGGGCTGGGTTGGGTTGGGATGGGTTAGGATAGCGCATGTGTGGGTATATTCTGTCGCATTTTATAGGTATCTTGCGTCTTTCTCTTTATTCCTTCTTTATCATGAGTATCTGTGCCTATTAATACACCACCTCGCAGGATAGTGGAAGAGGAATGGATAGTAACGAGATAATATTCTTCTAACATATACCTTAGCTTGATTACAGGTAACACCAGGTAGAAGTTACATGACTCTTAAGAGTTTTCCTCGACTTGGCTGATTCAACTGTAAGACTTGTTGTATTTATCCTTATTAAAATCCTCCACCTGTAAGACCCTCCACTTGTAAGACCCTCCACCTGTAAGACCCTCCACTTGTAAGACCCTCCACCTGTAAGACCCTCCACTTGTAAGACTCTCCACTTGTAAAACCCTTTAGGGATTTGAAATACCTTCTCGTCTTGGCTCCACTAGTACTGTACACACCCTCTCTAGCCTTAGTTTACAGTAATGTTGAAGTATATAATGAAGACTCACAGCTCATGGGTTAGAAAAACAAAAGATGCTTGTTATATTTATTTATTTATTTATTTATTTATAGTTTATTTTAGAATCCCCGAAAGTTAGAACAAAATGGCTGACGGGACTCACAAGCGGGCGGTGTTTACAGTATGGACCAAGAATAAAAAATAAATGAAAAATAAAATAAATAAATCGTAAATTGGTGCATTGTTTCTCCAGGGGTAATTATAGAAGTACAAATGTTCTCCAGCAGTGGGTAACGATCATAGTCACGTATAGAGCTTCCGACGCAGGTAGATTGATATAGATGCATTACCTGGAGTTAGTGGGTTACAGGGGCCTCTTACACGATAATATTAAAGGTGTTTTTTCCTTCTGTTTGTGGCACTTGAGGTGTTTAGGTTAGGTTTAATTAAAATGGTTTAGTTATAATAGTTATATTACGATAAGTTAAGTTGAATTTAGAACTTTTTATTTGCATATATCGTGTTTTAGAAGGATTTGTTAGCTAATAAGTTTAATTTGGATTCGTTTAGTTTAATTTAGATCATTTGATTTTACAAGGTCGTATTATAATGACTGGGAACCATATAGAAACCTGTTAGAGAAGTAAATATTTCTACGGCAGTGAATGAGTAAGTCAATAAGTGGTGTATAGAGCTGCTGATGCAACTTAAACGGTATATACTGTACATTATATGTTATCAGAGCTTTCCTGTTGTACGTAACCGCCTCCGTCAAAGTGTCTTAGTGGCTCATGTGAAGATTAGCCTCTAGTTTATTTAACCTCAAGATTAACTACACTGGCACTGCCTGACCTGACCTGACCTGACCTGACCTAACCTAACTTAATCTAACCTAACTTAATTTCCCAGGTAGCGTTAGGTTAATCATTAGTTGAAATAAGCTGGGAGGGTTAATCTTCAGGTAATCTATCTTAATTAACAATTTTGGTCAGGTGAGGCCTTCCTTACCTTACTCGAGAGCAGGAGGAGGAGGACTTGCTAACATCTACAGATCATCGTCAACCAAGGCAGATATTGAATACCTTTTGTTTACCTTCGTGGCTTAAGAACACATCTTAACATCATAAGACTATTCGCCTCAATACAATAATACAATTAATACAGTAATTGATTATTGTATTCTAATAAAATTTACGGTGTATTTTGTGAACCAGATTTATTGTTTGACCTTAGTGAATGAGAAACTGGTTGAGGTGTATTGTGGTAAACATCCCTAAGAGCAGCTCTGTGTGTTCTTACGACCTCAAAGTAACACAAAAAGTAGCCAATATCTACCCTTGGTCAGTCACTTTATGTAGATGTCAATTGTGTCATTTCTCTAGACTTAGTGCCCCCTGGAGGAGAAAGTAAATACAATGTTGATTTATTTTGGTCACAACACACGCTAGTAGATTATTTTTTCCTATTTAACTAAATAATTAACACTATGTAGCTAACTAATTATATGACTCAAAGATGGTAACCAATATGGCGTCGATATTGTTCACATACTCTATGATAAATAGTGTAGGTTATGTATATAAGCTACTGTGCCGAGTAGCAACCCTGTATATAAGCTACTGTGCCGAGTAGCAACCCTGTATATAAGCTACTGTGCCGAGTAGCAACCCTGTATATAAGCTACTGTGCCGAGTAGCAACCCTGTATATAAGCTACTGTGCCGAGTAGCAACCCTGTATATAAGCTAATGTGCCGAGTAGCAACCCTGTATATAAGCTACTGTGCAGAGTAGCATTTATATATATCATCACGTGGCAACACTGCACGTTATGTGGCAACATTGCCCCGAGGCTGCCATATGGCAAGGCAGCCTCAGTCTGACTGTGTGAGCCGTGCATGGCACACTCGAGTCACCACTTGTATTTCTATCATCCATAATAAACGGACTTCAGTGTTACACAGTGTTTCCCTACCCATCACTGCATTCTTTGGGGAACTTGTAACCACCATGGCGCAGTGCCTAGGATCTGTGGACTTACAAAGTGTGTGAACGGTGCCGAGACAGTTACGTCTGCCGGTGATGCGCGTCATGCTCGTCGACTCATAGTGTGTTGTGTTGTGTTGCGCTGTGTTTCGCCGCGATGTGCAGTGTTGCTCCGTCACAGTGCGTTTTAGTGACGGTAGCAGTGTTAGTGTCAGTGTATTAGTGTGTGTCTAGAGCTAAGAGTTGAGCATTGGCCTGTTTTTGGTGGTACCCACGGAGCACGCAGGCGTACACCCTTCTTGTGTGACATCCCGGGTGATACTGACGGTCTCACTCCCGCCGCGTCTCCAGCCACCGGCATTAAGGCCACCACGAAGCAATCTCTCAGACACACACACACGCACACACGCACGCACTCGCTCACGGACAGAAAAGTGGACTATATGCGTGATCTCTGCGCTGTTTATGTCATATATATGTGGTTCGAGCTGTTGAGGCGCCACTTTATATACTAAACAGTGCAGTCCACGCACACACAAAGATGGGAGGTAAGAAGGGACAACGTCAAGATGGGAGACACGACTCCCCACCACCTTCTCCTCCACCGGGCGCAGACTCTCATCCTCCACCTCCAGTGACGGACATTGCCACAATTCTGAGGTGGATGGACGACCGGGACGAGAGACGTAGAGAGATGGAACTTCAGAGGGAGGAGACACGAAGAGAGGAGGAAAAGTTGCGTTTTGAGGCACTATTGGCGACCCTGGCGCTAACCCACCCTCCCTCACTCGCAGGTAGCGCGCATATAGGCGCCAGTACCCTCCCTCCTCCACCACACCAGCGTCCTGCAGGTACCCTTGCTACCCCAACAGCTCCCAAGGCATCTGTTCAACCCCCACCCGCCCTCTCACCAGACGTCACGTTTCAGCTTTTTCGTGAGTGGAGGCGGCGTTGGACAGATTACTCCACGATGGTGGACCTTGATAGCATGCCTCCAAACAAACAGCTCATCCAACTGCGGATGTGTTTGTCGCTGGAGACCCAGAGAGTTTTGGAGCACACGTTGCAAGTGCCTCCCGATTCTACATCTTCAGTGACGGATGTGCTCGACCTTTTACAGGAGCACGTTAAAGGTCGGAACAACGAGGCTTTGCGTCGCCGTGCCTTCACCAGCTGCAAGCAGGCGGAGAACGAATCCTTTGACGACTTTTTTGTACGCTTGAAGAGTTTGTCAGAGGAGATCGACGTCTGCAAGGCGCACAGCCCGGAATGTGAGGAAGCCTGGATCAAGCACGGGATCTTGACAGGTGTCAGGCACGAAGAGTTGATGCAGCGACTCATCCCCCTGGACGCTTCCTCCACACTCCAGGTGGTAGTGACTGAATGTCAGTCATACGAGGCCACCAAGTCCGCCACCTCTGCCTTACGGGCCCCTCCTGCTGTGAGAGCAATCTCTCAGTACAAGAAGGGTAAGAAGGCGGCCAACAACACGAAGGCTGCCACACGTTCTTCCACGCCTCCGCCTAGTGCTTCCTGTGGCAGCTGTGGAAAGCAGCATGGCCCCAAGACTTGCCCGGCCGCCGACGCACTGTGTCGTGGATGTGACCATAAGGGCCACTGGTCTAACACAGACAGGTGCCCTGCATGAGGCCACAAGTGTCAGGCCTGCGGTCGCTATGGACACTACGACAAGTGCTGCCGCCAACCCAAGCCCAAAAGCCCGAGACGAGGAGGACAGCAGCGCACTTCCATCGGGGTGGTTCGCACGCAGCCCCCTCCAGATGGCCCACGCAGCCCCAAGCAGCAGCGGGGTCACATCAGGAGGGTGGAAACGACCACACGCCCCAGGGCTACCTCTTCCCCTACTATCCGCGTCGCCGTCACACACGGTGATGTGTCGGGTCACATCGAGGTGATACCGGACACCGGCGCTGATACTACGGTGATTGGGTTGAAGCACCTCCAGAAACTGGGCCTCACCAAACGTGACCTGGGACCACCGCCGCAGCTGCTGTACTACAATGCGGACGGTTCCCAGATGCCGGACGCTGTGGGCTCCTTTCAAGCAGAGATCACCTACGGCGACAGGTCGTGTCACGGATGGATCGACGTGCAGCCTACTCTCGCTACACCCTTGTTGTCGTGGGAGCACTGCAAGGAGTTAGGCGTGGTGCCCAGAGACTTTTCCGAGCAGATCCCAGCTGCTCGTTACACCGCCAGCAGGGTGCGTGAGTCGACGAGCGACACGCCTGGCGCTGCCACACAGAGCTGCCCAGAACCCGCGTCCACTCCCTTCCCGCCTCCACCCAAGTCACGGCTGCTTCCTCTTCACAGCGAGACGTCTCCTTCAGCCGCAAGGGCCTACTTCCTGAAGGAGTACTCGGATGTGCTGGTGACGAAGGAGGCCCTATGGACCGCGCCACTGAAGGCTATGGCGGGTCCGCCTATGAGGATACACCTGTGGGAAGATGCACAGCCGTTTGCCATTCACACTCCCCGGTTGATTCCTCTCGCCTTCAGGGATTCAGTCAAGAAGGAACTGGATTCCATGGTGGCCCAGGGTGTCATCGTACCCGTTGGTGACGACCCATCCCCTTGGTGCCACCCTCTAGTTGCTGTGGCTAAGACTAACGGTGGAGTGCGGATTACTACCGACTTGTCTAAGCGTAACAGCCAGGTGTCCCGTCCCACCCACCCTTCACCCACACCTTTTGCAGCTATACGGAGTGTGGATCCGAAGGTACGGCACTTCTCGACGATGGGCGCCCTCTGTGGTTACTGGCAGATCCCACTGAAGAAGGAGGATCAGCCACTGACCACTTTCATCACGCCTTACGGACGCTTCCGCTACTGCCGTGGCCCTATGGGATTCGCTGCTACGGGGGACGCCTTCTGTCTCCGTGGTGACATGGCACTTCAAGGCGTGACCAACTGCGTGAAGGTAGCGGATGACGTCCTCCTCTACGATGAAGACTACCTGACGCACGTTCGCCGCATCGACGAGGTACTGACCAGGTGTAGGACGGCATCACTCTGAATGCCGAGAAGTTCGTCTTGGCCGCACCTGCAATGTCTTTCTGCGGCTACCGACTCTCAAGGGATGGCATTGCTGCGGACCCGGAGAAAGTTCGCGCCATAGCGGACTTTGCGAAACCTGCCAACCTTACGGATCTCAGGTCTTTCATGGGCCTGGTGAACCAGCTGGCAGAATTTTCTCCTGACGTCTCCGCCGCTGCCGGGCCTCTCCGCCCCCTGATGAGCCCCAAGAGGACGTTCACGTGGACCCCTGACCACGACCTCGCCTTTCATAAGGTGAAGGAGGCCCTGTCAAGTCCACCTTTCCTCGCTACTTTCGACCCAGCGCTCCCCACCGTCCTCCAGACAGACGCCTCGCGCCTGTATGGGGTTGGTTACGCCCTTCTCCAGGATCATGGTGGAGGAAAGTACCGGCTCGTACAGTGTGGCTCTCGCTTCCTCACCGATGCTGAGTCTCGCTACGCTACCATCGAGCTGGAGCTGCTGGCAGTGGTATGGGCCTTATCGAAGTGCAAGTTCTACTTGATTGGCCTACAGCACTTCAACCTCATCACAGACCACAGGACCTTGGTCCCCATTCTTAACCACTATTCGCTGGACGCCATCGAGAATCCCCGCCTCCAGCGCCTGAAGGAGAAGATTTTGGCCTTCGTCTTCACCGCGGCTTGGCGCGCAGGTAAGGAGTTGTGCATCCCGGATGCCCTCTCCCGCTCCCCAGTCAGCCGCCCTACACCTGAAGACGAGATGCTCAGCACCGAGGCCGGTTTCTCAGTCAGCAACATCGTCACCTTGCAGGCCGTACAGTCCCTCGCCAGCACCCAGGCCTCAGTGTCGTCACCCGACAGCGATCTGGCCCTTGAGGAACTACGGACCGCGGCACGCGACGACCCCTCCTACACTCAGCTCTTGGAGAGTGTGAGGACTGGGTTTCCTCGCGACCGTTTTGACCTCCACAACGCCCTACGGTCCGTGCCTGTGAGCCGTGCCAGATCATGCAGCCCAGTCAACAGCAAGAGCCCCTCTTGTGCGACGACGAACCCACCAGGCCCTTCGAGTCCGTGTCGGCTGATTTCTTCAGCACAGCTGGGAAACATTTCCTAGTTGTTGCCGACCGACTCTCTGGCTGGCCTGTGGTGGTAATCTGTGGCTCGGACACGACGTCCGCGGCCACCATTCGCCACCTCCGGCACCTCTTTCGTGACCTGGGCGTCCCCTACGTCTGCGGACGGACGGTGGGCCACAGTTCACCAGCCGGGACTTCACAGGATTCCTGGAGCGTTGGGGAGTCCGCCACATCGTGTCAACACCCCACTACCCACAGTCAAACGGCCACGCTGAGGCTGCGGTCAAGACAGTCAAGCACCTCATCCTCAAGGTGGCCTCTTCAGGCAACATAGACTGTGAGGCGTTTGACAAAGGACTCCTGGAGTTACGTAATACTCCCACCCACACAGGGCGCTCCCCTGCCCAGATCCTGTATGGTCACCCTCTCCGCTCTTGCGTTCCTGCACACGCCAAGGCCTTTGCAAAGGAGTAGCAGACCAGAGCCGAGAGCTGCGACCGCCGCGCCGCTTCACGTGCCCAGGACGCCAAGGCTCGGTATGACGACCGTGCCCGCCCTCTTCAGCCACTGGAGATTGGTGCCCTTGCCCGCGTCCAGGACCCGACGACGACACGTTGGGACAAGGTGGGTATAGTGATGGGCGTCGGCCGGTCGCGGGACTACAAGGTCAGGATGCCGAGCGGCCGTGTCTGGTGGAGGAACCGCCGCTTCCTCCGGCCAGTCCCACCCCCTGCTGCTGGCCCCCTGACCGAGGACGAGTCACCTACACCTCACGAGGATCCGCCCCACAGTGCACCTCGACGCTCGGAGCGACTTAGGACTAAGAAGTCCGCTCAAGACAAAGACTATGAGCGTGAGGGGGAAGGGAGATGTAGGTTATGTATATAAGCTACTGTGCCGAGTAGCAACCCTGTATATAAGCTACTGTGCCGAGTAGCAACCCTGTATATAAGCTACTGTGCCGAGTAGCAACCCTGTATATACGCTACTGTGCCGAGTAGCATTTATATATATCACGTGGCAACACTGCACGTCATGTGGCAACATTGCCCCGAGGCTGCCATATGGCAAGGCAGCCTCAGTCTGACTGTGTGAGCCGTGCATGGCACACGCGAGTCACCACTTGTATTTCTCTCATCCATAATAAACGGACTTCAGTGTTACACAGTGTTTCCCTACCCATCACTGCATTCTTTGGGGAACTTGTAACCACCAAATAGATGTATTGTCTGTTTAATTTTAGGGAAGAATTTAATTTATAAACTTTTGAGAATTTGGATGCAGGAGTTTTGTCTTTGCGTGTGTGTGTTTGTGTGTGGTGATGATGATGACGGATACTTTCCTCTGCAGTGAAAAAATATCTTGACAAGGCAAAGTTTAACTGTAAGCCGAAGGAACGTTTGTAATGTGACTTATTATGTGAAATTGTAACTTGAAATTCTTTGTGAAAAAATATTTCCCTATAAAGTTTGGCAGTAAATGAAGTATTACATCAAGGTGTAACTTGTAGTTCCTTGTGGAGTAAATTACCTAAGTGGACGATACAGCTACTCCAGGGTGTAAGACCTAGAGTAGAAAGTCTTAAGACCTTACCTGAGGTTGAAAGACTCTTATAGTGGAACGTCTTAGGCATTGAAACTTTAATTACAGTAAATATAATATAATCTACCTAAACATTCCTTCACCTGGCGACAACTAATGATACAGGTGGTGTAATAGCTCTTTAAAATTCCTCCGTTTGATATAATAATGACCACACATGAACTTATAATGTGCATTATCTTGATAACACATTAGCTGCAACATTACACATAGTCCAGTGTATGTGTAGTGAGGGACATCTACCTAAATGAGTTACAGAATGTGGAGTTGAGGCAAAAAATGTTGGGACATGTTTGAGATCATCAGTTGAGCCAAACGTTTATACTCAATATTGTTTTAATGGTATTTTAGAGCGACCGAAAAATTTAAACAAAATGGCCGGAGAGGCTCGGGGGATCCACGAGTCCTCTTATGAAGGATCGACAATAAATGAAAACAAATCAGATTAATTTAAACACATTTCCAAGAGTATTAGATCCTGTAAAGAGAGAAAATTAATACTTGATATTTGTAGAAGCTTTTTTTTTCGTCCGTTTTCGTCTTGGTTAAAACAATTGTGGTGGTGTTACCTGTTCCAAACGGTAGACATCAAGGAAATGGATCAAGACCTTAATACTCAAAGGTACACATGATGATTTGTTCCCAAGTCCAAGGATATACTTCACAAAACAGATTAACTTTAGGACACAATGATGGCGAACAAAATAACATCAACATTGCGTACAGCACATATCTTGCTTTGACTCTTAACTCTTGTAATTTTTCGTAATGTTAGTGAATGAAATTGAGATTCTGGGCATATTTTCCTGTTTTTCTTTCTAATCAAATGTAAAGGAAGATGTACTGTTTATTGATGGATTTGGTGATGTCTTAATAGTGTATTAGTGTGTTAATATTACACAGGTTTGGTATAGTGGTGACGGTAATGTAGTGTAGTAAGATTTTAACACATGGAGGTGAATTTGTCTTTTATGTTGAGGATTTAAGAACATAAGAACATAAGAAAATAAGGAGTCTGCAATAGGCCGGTTGGCCTGTGCATGACAGCTCCTGTCGAGAGTTACTACCACTCTCTATCATCCATGAATCTATCTAGCCTCTTTTTGAAACTTTCCAGAGTTCCTGCACTTACTACAAAGTTGCTAAGCTTGTTCCA
>NW_024739066.1:5000-31643 GCF_018991925.1 Homarus americanus | reverse complement strand
TAGTTACGTATTGTTGTTGTTACGTTGTGCTAGGTTGTGTTGTGTTGTGTTACGTTGTGTTGCGGTTGATGCTGTGTTGTGTTGGCTGCCAGGTTGTGGGAAGCGGCGTTGTGTTACGCTGTGTTGTGTTGTGTTGCGTTGTGCGGCGCTGGTGGGGTTGTGTTGTGTTACGTTGTGTTGGCTGCTGTGTTGTGTTGTGTTGCGTTGTGTTACGTTGTGTTGTGTTGTGTTACGTTGTGGCTGTGCTAGGTTGCGTTGTGCTGCTGCGTTGTGTTGTGTTGTGCTGTGTTGTGGTTGGTGTTGCGTTGCTGCGTTGTGTTATTTAGGTCATAATCTTTACAATGTTTTATTTTTGTTTGTTCATATAAGAACTCTAATATTTCGTGATGAGAAAATGTGTTGAATTTAGAATCGAAATCTATGACGAAATCTCAAGAAATTATTATTATTATTATATTTTTCTCTTTATGAAATTTTGCTGACAAATATAAAATGACGTTAAATTGGCGTTTCTGGTGTTGTCCATGCTGAGGAGAACTCCAACCCAACTCTATCCTAACCCAACCTATCTAACCTAACCTATCCTAATCCCAACCTATCCTAACCCAACCTATCCTAACCAAACTAATCTAACCTAACCCAACCCAAACAACCTGTCATAAAATGCTGAAGCTCAGTGACAACATTATTATCTCAGATTAAAATCAGCCATTCCGATTTATTATCTTTAATAAAATACAGATTTACACAAGCCAATCAATCCGAATATTTTAAAACCGATTGTAAATCAATACCCCCGATTCCACTCATCCATTAGTCCTTGAATTTACACCCAGATTTAAGCAGATTTCTTTTTAGGTTAGTAAGTTTAATATACGCAGATTTTTATCATTCTAGATTTTTATTTCTCAGGGAGTATTATTGCACAGATTTCTTTCATTTATCTTACATTAAGGATGATAGAGTATTATATTATGGGAATTATAACTGCTGTCTTGTTAACAGTAAAAATATATGAGCACTGTCATACCGGTCAACGGAGCAATTAACTGAGGTCACTGTTAACTATTGAGTAAGATAACTGAGGTCACTGTTAACTATTGAGTAAGATAACTGAGGTCACTGTTAACTATTGAGTAAGATCACTGAGGTCACTGTTAACTATTGAGTAAGATAACTGAGGTCACTGTTAATTTTATTGAATGGTTATTGTCACTGTTGTTAATTTATTCTTCAATCTCTCTCTTACAAAAAAAAAAGATTAAATTAAGTTTTTCAAACTACACTCGTAAATCATCCTTATTTACACGATTTATATCATTGCATCTTTTATCAATTTACACCTTCTTACTTAATTTACACCCTTTTACAATCTTACACACCTTTTACAACTTAATTTTACAGCACCTTTTTGCTAATCTTAATTTACACACTTTACACTCCACTCATACACTTTTTAAAAAAACATTAAATAGACTTTTCATACATTAAACTGCAAATAATCTCTTTGTCTACAGAATATATCATTATTTTTTTTTACCAGTGTGATTTCATACAGAGGACGGAAAGGTGGTTTATCTGTCATTAGGAAGGGCGTTAGTGTTCAGGAGACATCCGGAAAAAACAGTAACAAAAGAGAGAGAGAGAGAGAGAGAGAGAGAGAGAGAGAGAGAGAGGAGAGAGAGAGAGAGAGAGAGAGAGAGAGAGAGAGAGAGACTGGTTCTTATCCTATCATCATAAGCCCACACTGACGGCCCTCGTCACGACATTACCCCACACCTCCCTCCCCTCCCTACCCTCTCTCTGGGGTGGTGTCTCTTTGGGGGTGGGAACAAGTAGATATCTCTAGGTGTATTGGAGGGTAGGGAGGTTTCAGTGGCATATCTGGGGAGCCTTTTGTTAATAATATAAATCTCAGGGATGTTTCATTTATTTTGGGGAGGGCATTCTCTGGGGTGAATTTGCAATATTCAATGGATTCTTTTAAGAATATCACAATTGCACTGTAAGTAACTATATCTCCGGATCTGGGGTAAGGAAGTAGAGATGTGGACATGGATGGACATGGGTTGAAAGGATATGGGCAAGGCTGAAGGATCCAGCTTAAGTTAAAACGACACGTAATGGGCTTGACGTAATGGCTCGGACACGTAATGGCTCCAAGGATGCCATAATGGGCTCGGACACAGTCGAGAGGACATTAGAAACGGCTAGAAGAAATCGGACACGGTTGTAGGACACGGATATGAGGCGAGTATGGACATAGTTGGAAAGGGCATGGAAACGAGGTAAGTGACATGGGGACACAGGTAAGACATGGGACACAGGTAAGACATGCACAGGTAAGACATGGAGACACAGGGACATGGGGACACAGGTAAGACATGTGGGGACACAGGTAAGACATGGGGACACAGGTAAGACATGGGGACACAGGAAGACATGGAGACAGGTAAGACATGGGGACACAGGTGACATGGGGAACAGGTAAGACATGGGGACAATGGTAAGACATGGAGACACAGGTAAGACATGAGACATTATAAGACATGGGGACACAGGTAAGACATGGAGACACAGGTAAGACATGGGGACACAGGTAAGACATGGGGCACAGGTAAAGACATGGGGACACAGGTAAGACATGGAGACACAGGTAAGAACATGGAGGACACAGGTAAGACATGGAGACACAGGTAAAGACATGGAGACACAGGTAAGACATGGAAGGTAAGACATGAGACACAGGTAAGACATGGAGACACAGGTAAGACATGGAGACACAGGTAAGAGACAGGACAGTAAGACATGGAGACACAGGTAAGACATGGAGACACAGGTAAGACATGGAGACACAGGAAGGATGGGGACAAAGAGGTAAGACATGGATACAGTTGCTTTCCAAGGACATAGAGACAAGACACGTACAGTACACGGACCGAATGGATAAGACACGATTGGATGGAAATGAATATGGTTTGGATTCATCTGCATCTAACCTATCCCAACTAACCTTAACCTAACCCAACCTAAACTATCCCAACCTATCATTCCAACCCAACCTAACCCAACATTAACCCAACCTATCCTAACCTAATCCAACCCAACCCAACCTATTCTAAACTCAATCTAACCTAACCCAACCTCAACCTCCTATCCTAATTCACCATTAAAGCACTATTTCAGAAAGTTATAAAGACTTAAAACACAAAGCATTATTCACAGAGGTTAATTAATTCAATGTTCTCTTTTCAGTAATAATTATCAGAACTAATAAACGAGAGAGAGAGAGAGAGAGAGAGAGAGAGAGAGAGAGAGAGAGAGAGAGAGAGAGAGAGAGAGAGAGTCTATAATAATCAGTTTCCACTATTCCTTCACACTATTTACACGCGGGATAGTCACCAATCACAACACAAAAGCCTAACTACTGTACCTAGAAGGGTACTGGTCCATATACCACGCGTAAATGGACGACCTATTACACACCTGTTGGGTTAGAGTATCGATAACCAAGTGATTGTCTGTCTGACCTCCTAAGAGATTCAGATGACGTGAGGTCGATTGAGAGAGCCACAAGTGACCTCCCCGCTCCATAAACGACCCTGTTATTCTCTAATTACCTCATTTGGACGTGGTTTCAGACTCGTGGATGATGGTTGTCTAGTGGATGATAGATCAATAGAGGGTGATTTGGTGGATGTGGGATGGGTAGGATGAGAGGTGGATTGCGATAGCGAGGTGTTGGTGGTAGTAGAGGCAGAGTAGATTCATGAGAGGGGTTATTACTTTAAATTATTTGCACCGTTGTTAATACCGAAATGGATTAATGGAATGGTAGTCTTGCTTGCATGGATAAGAAATTGCTGGGTAATTTTATCCTCGAAGAACTTTATTTTATGACACGAAATGGTAATGTTATTTTTTTTAGAGGGGGAGGGGGGTGAGGGAGGGGAGATGGAGAGGGGGAGAGGGAGGTGGGTGATGAGCGTTGGGGTTAGCGGTGGTGGAGAAGCTTCAGAGCTAAACGTCATCTCTTAACTGCTCGAAAACACCTCGACTCAGTCTCTGTCGTAGTTATAGTCCAAATTCTCTTCTGGTCTGTACACGCGGCTAAAATGGTATTAAATGTCTCTAGAGAGAGTGAATCTAGATTAGTAGACAGTGTTGCCAAGGCCAGGGTAGGAAGGAACGGGAGGACCAGGATTTCAGGACATCTCTGATCCTAGACGTCTAGCTGTTCCTCTAATTTGTATTGGTAGGCAGACTCTATTGACTTATTATTTACTGTTCGTGATTGGCATAAATTGATATTTAATGTCAGATATAAGATTTAAAGCAGTTAAAAAAGTGGCGTAGGTGTGGTAGGTGTAGGGCTGGCAGTGCAGACCCTCTGACAAAAGGTATACGCGGAACACCGACCTGCCGGATCACCTCACACACCAAATTTCAATAACACGAAGGGCAATTTATGCAGACGACTCACGAAGAGCATTTAACAAAAAGACAATCGAAGGTAAAAAGAGCGCCATAAACAGAAGGATATGACATATGTGGAACATTAGGATTCCTGATGGCATGCGGCAATGCTGTGAAGCGGGCTGTGGTGCGTGGGAGCCACGACGGAGCGCGGCGGGCGTCGGCCCCGTCACCTGCCAATCATCCGCACGTCCACGCACGCTCTCCAATGGAAGCGCCCATGTCGGAGAAACCTCATCCATCATCCAACGACGTGCGCGCCCCGCACATGATGAGCGCCCTGGGGCCTGGCTCGTCCTGCCACGCCGCCCAACCCCACCGCTGCCTGCTGCCTGACCTCCGACCTGCCCGCCCTTCCGCTCCCCGGTCTGCTGCTGCCTTCCACACCGTTTTACTGATCATTTCCGGAATATGCTACCAATCTCAACTGGCGGGTCATAACTCGTCATTAACCAGCCATTAACGGAGGCTTCCAAATTTCTGGGGAGTCTAAATCGAGCCTGTCGGTGGTCTGGAATGAGGGCAGGGAGCTGATATAGTCCAGCAGACGCCTACCTGACGACCGTACGTCTCAGGTTATGTCCTCTCTTGAACGCATGATTCACTTTAAAGGTAAATATTTCGATGAGTAAGAACTGTCTTGAATACCTGTCAGATCTAACTGGTAACACAAGTCAGTTCCCGGAAAGCCTGCCAATTAGGATGAGAGGTACTGTATAACCAACTAAACTGAATCTCTAACATTATCAAAAAAATAAAAGAATTTGAATTAGATTGATTTTGTTCACTTTAGTATTTTTTTCAGATTTTGTCCAATGGCTGATTTTTTTGTGATTTTTTCAAGTAAGGTTTTAGCCGGTCACCTATACCACCCTCATCCGGACACTGGACAATATTGAAAAATCCGAACACGATAGATTACCGTAGATCCGGATATATTTATAGAGTATTAAAGAGGATGTGACTGAGAAAGAGTGTGGCCAGAGAGACACCTGCCATGCTCACACTCACCCAGCCTGACGCCAACGAACCTGTCTGTCTGTTTCCAGCGCCCAGTAATGAGTTGAGCCAAGCTCAATTTAAGTCATTTTGGGCATTTTTAGTTTACGTATGATTTAGAAGGGTAGAGGGAGGAGGAAGAAGGAGGATGGGGATGGGGAAGGAGAGAAGAAGGAGGGAGGGAGGGGGAGAAGGAGGAGAAGAAAAGAAGAAGAAGAAGAAGAAGAAGAAGAAGGAGGAGGAGGAGGAGGAGGAGGAGAAGAAGAGAGGGAGGAGACAGGAGGAGGAGGAAGAGGAAGAGGGAAGGAGGAGAAGAAGAAAGGGGGAGGAGGAGAAGAAGAAGAAGGGGAGGAGGTAGGGAGGAGGAGAGGAAGAAGAGGAGGAGGAAGAAAAAAGAAGAAGAAGAAAAAGGAGGTAGAAGGAGAAAAAGAAGAAGAAAGGTAGGAGAAGAAGAAGAAAAGAAGAAGAAGAAGGTAGAGGAGGAAGAGGCTGGAGGAGGAGAGAGGAGAACATCAGCGTCAACTTGTTTTAATCAAACATCTTGACTTGACGGAATTAATTATGTGGAGAGAGAGAACAGGTGAGCGGGGACACGTCCTACCTTAGATTAATTATCACTCTTTCTCACCTTACTGCACTACTGACGAAGGGTCTCACTTTAGCTCATTTACTCATTTCTCCCTTTCCTCATCTCCCTCTCCCTCCTCCCACTATATCTCCCTTCTCTCCTTCCCTTAACCCACCTGGAGGAGGACTGGCTGGGGGTGGGGAGGCATTGACTGGTGATTGGTCAAGTGAAGACGAGGTTTATATAAATGTATTGCACAATGTATACAACATAAACTGTGTCGGTATAGGAGAGAGAGAGAGAGAGAGAGAGAGAGAGAGAAAGAGAGAAAGAGAGAGAGAGAGAGAGAGAGAGAGAGAGAGAGAGAGAAGAGAGAATAAAAGCTAAAATAAAACAACAAGAAATAATAAACGCAATAATGACATGAAAGGATACAATAGGGATAATCCTGGATAAGACATCGAGGTAGGGAGGCCAAGGAAGGCAGAGGCTGGGGGAGGGAGGGGAGGTGAAGGAAAGATGAACAAGGTCTTAAGGTGACACAATATTTAAAGAGCACACTCGTAAACAGCCCAAATGACTTTTTTTTCAGTAGGTGGGCCATGGTCGCCAACCCCAGCAAAATCCCAAAAATCACACAACCGCTCATATATTATTTTTATTTTTTAAGTTGCTAATCCTATGACCTTTAACTACCACTGACCTTGAAAAGTAGGTCAAATGCGTAGAGGGGGAAAGCATTATTGAGTCACGATATGAACACGAGGCAGTAAGGTCAAGAGCCTTCATTAGAGGATGGATAGACGGATAGATAAACGGACGGTGGATAGATACAGGACGGACGGCGACGGAGAGGGACAAACGGATGGATGAACAAACAGGTGGACAGACACGCAGGTAAAAAACATTACCTGGGCAGTTCTTATTTCCCAAAGTTGTCACGAACTCAAACAAAAACTTTGCTCTAATTAACTCACCTGGGTGTTGATAGTAGTATTTTTTACCTGACCGAATCCATGAAATTAATTAAAAGAGAAAAACAAAATTGACAGTGGTAAGAGAGACTAGGGGAGCGCTTCAGCCTTACCCAGAAAAGGAGAGGAGGAGAGGAAGAGAGGAGGAGAAGGGACAGAGGGAGGAATGATGAGAAGGAGGAGGAACGAGAGAGAGGAGAATGAGAGAAGGAGGGAGAAATGAGACGTAGGGATGATGAGAGAGAGAGAAGGACAGTGAGGAGGGAGGTGCATGAAGAGGAGGGAGGGTGAGAGGAGGGATGATGAAAGGACGGAGGGGAGAGAGAATGAGAGGGAAGGAGAGAATGAGACTAGGGTAAAGAGACGGAGGAGGGATACGAAGGGGAGGGATAATGAGGAGGATAATGAGAGGGAGAGACAGAGAGAGAGAGAGAAAGGAAGGAGAAGAAAAGAAGATGAAGTAACGTAAACAGACTCTTTCTATATAAATTATTCTGTATTTATATTGAATAAAAATTCCAAATATCGAACTTAAGATTTTTCTCACCTTGAAAATGTAATATAACTTAGAAAACAAATAGAGAATGAGAAGTATTATAAACCCAACTCAACCTAACCTAATCAATCTTTATCTAATTCTTTTTCGTTCCATTCTCTTCATATCCTCATTTCTTCCTTCCTTCTTCCTTCTCTTCCTCTCCCCTCTTCCCCACATAGCTTCCTACTCACTCCTTCCTTTTCCTTCCTTCTTTCCTTCCTTCCTTCCTTCTTCCTTCTTATCCCTCTATTCTCTCTTCGTTCCAACTACTTCTTCTTTTCCTCCCATCCCACCTACATTTCCATCCCTGCCTTTCTTCATTCCTCCTATCACACCTACCATCCTCCTACCCACCCTCTCACCCTCCCCCTCCTTCATCCTTCCCCCTGCCGCCCCTAGCGTCAAGCCCGGCCAGTTCTCAACACCACCACTTATACTTGGTATGTAAATTCTCAACAAAGCAGCAAGAGTAGTTACATTGCCGCCTATCACCGCATTACGAGGTTACCTCAGTCAAACAAAGGCAGACGTAAAGCCAATGGTTTAATTCTGTTGGTTGAGGGGAGGGAGGGGGAGGGGGGGTGGGGTTTGAGAGGGGAGGGGGAAGGAAAAGGGGTGGAGAGGAGGAGAGAGGAAGAAAGGGTAAGGGAAAGGAAGAGGTTAAGATATAAAAAGGGGAGGAAGGTATAAAGGTGTTTTAAAAGAGGTGGGGTGGTAAAGTAGAAATGGAAAAGTATACGGAAGGATGGGTGTGAGAGTGAAAGGAAAAGGGTGTGTCTGGGTGGTGAGGTGGGGGAGGATAAGGGAGGTGGGATGGGGAGGAGATGAATGAGGGGTTAGGGTGAAGGAGGGGGTGGAAGAGGTAAGGATGAGAGGGAAGAGGAGAAGGGAGAGAAGGGATGAGGAGGTAAAAAGAGAAGAAAGAAAGTTAAGAAAGGGTACATAGATTGTTGCATCTCTCCCTCTCTCTCTCTCTCCCTGTTCCTTCTCCACCCGCAGCCGCATTCACCTTTTCTGACTCCTTCCTCCTTTCCTCAGCTCTCCTTCCTCCGTTCCTCACCCCTTCCCTCCTCTCTTTCTTAATTTTACTCTCTCCCTCCTCCTCCACTTCCCCATGTACTCCTCCCTGCGCAAGTAGAGCTTCGCCTTAACCCTCGCACGGGACTACACGCCGCTCTGTCGTGCGCCGATGTAAATTTCGTTTCGGGGCATTTAATGGGCATGACAAACGATTGCATACAATAAATCTCATCCTAAATTTTATTGCTTAACGTCAATTAAGGATCATTATAACATCAGACAAAACACGATTATACTGAAGACCACCGGACAAATATCACTTAAAAAATCCGCAACCATTATGACACAGACGCCTCTGTACGAAAAATTCAAGCGAAAACCATATCACCATTCTGTAACATCGTCATTGTTTCGACATCATTGTTGAATTATGTTTTTTGACAATTCTTCGCGTCTAACCACCCACGTCCTTCTGTATCTGTGAGTGTTGAACACAGGTTTTGTTTGATAACTATTGTGTTCCACTATTTGCAAACTGGAAAGACAATCACCTCCTTATAGAAACAAATGAGCAGAAATATCTACAATTCCTGAATATTTCCATTTTACATGCCCATCTTTACACCATATCACACAGATTGGATATTATTTACAAATATTTGTGTATATAATCCCAAGTATGTTTATATAAGACTTACATGATTTATATGTGTTTTAATCTACACTTTATCATATAATGTATCAGTTCCTTTTAACTTTTATACCTAGTGACCATAACAAGATAAACAACAAACTCGACTGACAGGTATGCCAGGGATTACCTACTGGGTACAACTTGTCTCTTACAGGTGTAGTACAGGTAAATCAAATACAAGACATTACAGGTACAATGCAGGTATACTTACAAGGTGTAGGTACAGATGAGTTAGCCTATAGTACGATTACAGTACATAAACGTACAGGTTCTTACAGGTGTAGTACAGGTAAAATTAAAGCTACAGGCATACACATTAACAGGTACACATAAACTTACACGGTATTTTACAGGTGCACATAAACCCGGTCATTTAGTAAATAAACCCTGAGTACGTTACAGAGTACACATAAACGAACAGAGTACACTTACAAATAATGAAATGAATAAATTTACCTACAGGCACGTTACAATTACACATTACAGGTGGTGGTCATATAGTTAAAACTACAGGTCAAGTTACAACACATAAACACAAATACTACAGGTGTAGGTACAAACGGTACAAATTACAACTACAGGTACCACGTACCAAAAATACAGGTAAACATAAAACCTGTACAGCAATCACTTACAGGTGTAGTACAGGTAAGATACAGGTACACGTTACAGGTACATAAACGATTCTGGTCAGGTGTAGGTACAGGTGAAGACAGCTACAAGAAAACGTACAACAAAAAGTTACAGCTACAACATAAACGTACAGGTATACTTACAGGTGTGGTACAGGTAAAGTTACATTACAGGTACGTTACAGGTACATAAACGTACTTACAGGTCAGTACAGGTAAAGTTACAGCTACAGGTACGTTACAGGTACACATAAACGATACAGGTATACTTACAGGTGTAGGTACAGGTGAAGGATAAACAGGACGTGGATACACATAAACGTACAGGTATATACAGGTGTAGGTGAGTTACCTTCTGAACACGTTACAGGTACACATAAACAGTACAGGTATACTTCACAGGTGTGGGTACAGGTAAAGTTACAGCTACAGGTACACGTTACAGGTACACATAAACGTACAGGTATACTTACAGGTGTAGGTACAGGTGAGTTACAGCTACAGGTACACGTTACTGTACATAAACGTACAGGTATGCTTACAGGTGTAGGTACAGGTGAGTTAGCTACAGGTACACGTTGCAATACATAAACCTGGTGTATGTGTAGGTACAGTAAAGTTACAGCTACAGGTACACGTTATGGGTACATAAACGTACAGGTATGCTTACAGGTGTAGGTACAGGTGGACAGCTACAGACTTACGTTGGTACATAAACGTACAGTATACTTACAGGTGTAGGTACAGATGGTAGCCTTCTGGTACACGTTATGGTACACATAAACGTACAGGTATACTTACAGGTGTAGGTGAGTTACACGCTAAGCTACAGATACACATAAACGTACAGGTATAATTTACAGGTGTGAACATACCTCACATATTCTGACCCACCACCTACGGGTAGAGACACATTTCTTTTATGCAGGTACCTGGCTGAATAATATATACATGTGCACTGAAACAAGCAGCCTTTGGGTTGTACTCAGGAAAAGGCGACTCGACCTTCGTTTCCTTAACTAGCAAAGTCAGTAACATACACACAATGAGCGGACTACGTGTGGGTGATGACAAAAAAATACTGTAACTTCAATTGACTGCAACAACTAGAATAACACAGCAAAAAGAAAAATAATTATAAGGAAATATAGTTGTAGTGTGTGTGTGTGTGTGTGTGTGTAGTGTGTGTGTGTGTCATTTACATTACTACAGCTACATGTAACTAGGAAATATCCTGACTTGTCCAAAAAAAGTTGACATCAATGGCGAATAATAAACCTATGGTGTCTCAAAAATGTATACACTGCCTTACACATTATGAATATCTATTTTAATGCATAACCCAATGAACACTTGCAATACTACATCAACATTGTTCTTGCAAAGACCCAAAGATCATTAAAACAGTTGGAATAATCGGTGGTTTTGTTTGTAATGTATATTCACAGATCTAGAAATTTGAAGGTTAGGATGTATACATTTTTCTGAGACAGTCTAGATGTGAGACAGGGAAATATGTACTACTGTCACCAGCAGATTGTATGCAGGAGGGTGGGTCCAGAGACAGGGGAGGTGGGAGGTCAGAGAGAGACAGAGACAAAAGATAGGGAGATAAAGAGAAGAGAGACAGAGACAGACAGGAGAGAGAACAAGGTGAGACAGAGAGACAGAAAGACAAAGATAGAATAGAGAGACTGCAGACAGTGGGGAAAAAAGAGACAGAAGAGACAGGAGAATACACAGACACGAGACCAGAGTCAGTGAGACAACAGACAGAGTTGTAGTTTTAGTTATTTGTTGTTGTTATTGTGGTTGTTGTTGTGATATTGTTCAGGATGTTGTTGTTGCTTGTTGTTGTTGTTAGTGGTGTTGCTGTTATTGTTGTTGCTGTTGTTGTTATTGTTGTTTTTATTTATTGTTGTTATTGTTGTTGTTATTGTTGTTGTTGTTGTTGTGTTGTTGTTGTTTTGTTGTTTGTTGTTGTTTTGTTGTTGTTGCTTTATTGTTGAGCTGTTGTTGATGTTATTATTGTTTGTTGTTAACATTTGTTGTTGTTGTTATTGTTGTTGTTATTGTTATTATTGTTGTTGTTTTGTTGTTATTATTGTTGTTTATTTTGTTGTTGTTATTATGATGTTATTGTTGTGTGTTGTTATTATTATTTGTTGTTATTGTTGTTGTATTGTTGTTGTTTTTTGTTGTTTTGATTGCATTGTTGTTGTTATTATATTAGTTAGCTTTATTTGTTTTATTTCTTAGTCGTTTTCTCTGCCTTATTCTTTTTCTTTGGGTTTTATTTTTTAAATTTTATTTGCTCTTTTTAATTGATCTCAACATATGTTTTTATCGACTTTAAGGAAAAATTAATTTATTTCCTAGATAAGATTGACCAAAAATACATTACTATTCTTCGTTAAAAATATAGCTAACAAACTTTCACAAGTTATTTTCTAAGAATGACAGATTGGTAATTGGTTTTTGTTAATCTAATGCTGTGATATAATTCAATATGGAAAAAAATCATAAATACTGTTACTTATTATATTTTTGTAAGTAAACCATCTCTTAAGTGACATAAGGATTAGTCTAGTTACTTGACAGATGTGCGACGAAACAATAAATTAATCAAATGTTAAATATGTTAGCTAATATTTATAACAAATATAATATTGCCGTCATCTCTGAGCGTTTCTGTCATATCACACAAATAACAAACAATAATAATAATAATAATAACAATAATATTAATAAATAAAATAATAATAATAACAATAATAATAATAATAATAATAATAATAATAATAATAATAATAAGAATATATATAAAAATAATAATAGTAGCAATAATAATATAAAATAATAATAATAATAATAATAATAATGTAGTGCTAATACATACTGCTAAATATAATCAGCTTGTTGCAGATAAGACGATACTCACAGCCATTGTACCCTCTTTTTACCTGAGATGTAACAAAGACAAGTGCTGTATGCAATGTGGCCAACGGAGACAAAAACAGGAAAGCAAGAACAAGAACTAGAACGAAGAAATATTACGGAATCAAATTTTACTACATCCAAAATCGTCCAAATCAGGAACAGTTAATGATGTTACAATTTACAATCTGATTCGGAAAAATCAATTCATACCGTCATCGTAAATGAGAAATACAGTATATTTATGAAAAAAATAATAATAAGAAAGAAAAAGAATAGACAATCACCTATTACATAATATCACAAAAGCCTTTTACCTGACACAATGAAAACGGTCTTATTTGGATCACGTGAAGAATAGGCACCCCATCTTATCAACTTAATTCACCTGAATGATTAATACTAACTAACCTAAACCTAATTAATTTCTGAGGATTAAACACCTGAACTTTGGGTTATGTTAGATAGATTAAATGGAGTTAGATTAGGGTAAGGTGGTGGTTGGGTGGGGTGGTAGGATGTGGTGGAGATAGGGTAGAGTAGGGTGTTAGGATAGGGTTGGGTTAGGTTAGGTAGGGTTAGGTTGGGTTAGATGGGGAGTGGGGTGGGGTAGTAAGGTAAAGAGGAGTAGGAAGTGGTGTTAAGTGGGGTAGGGTAGGGTGATGGGGTTGGGTAGGGTAGGGTGAGGGTAGGGTTGGGTGGGGTAGGGATTGGGTAGGGTAAGATTGAGATGGGAGTAGGGTAGGGTGGGTTGGTGAGGAGATGGGGTAGGGTAGGGTTGGAGTAAAAGGTAGGGTGGGGTTAGATAAAGTGGGGAGTGAGATGATGGGGTAGGGGTGCAAGGGTTGGGTTTGGGTAGGGTGGGGTAGGGTGGGGTGGGGTTGGGTAGGGGTTGGGGTAGGAATTAGGAGTGGGGATTGGGGTAGGGTAAGGTAGGAGTAGGGTGGGGTAGGGGTAGGGTAGGGTGGGGTAAAGGTAGGAGTAGGGTAGGGTGAGTGGGGTTGGATAGGAGGTGCAGGGTAGGGTGGGTAGGGTAGGATAGGGTAGGGTTGGGTAGGGTGGGGTGGGGTAGGGTAGGGTAGGGTAGGTTAGGTTAGGTTAGCATGTAATATCAGTGGATAAGTTAGGTGTCTAATCTTCATGATCCATTTAACTGAGAAAGTGCAATATATATCAACATGCTCGTTTGAAGGTTTTTACTTTGATTTTCATTACCATGCATCACGAGGATGATAGTCATCAACAATATTTCCTCAACACAAGACCCTACGGCCACTGCCAATCGAAAACTTCCTATTACTTTAATTCCTTCGCAGATCGTTACCGTGTTGGATTATACGTGTGGACGGCTCAGGTGGGTTCTTCATCAGCAGTAATGAGGGTGGTCTCCGTCGACCACTACTACCTACCACACCACTTTTGTGCTAGCGATGGTCTCTCTCTCTCTCTCTCTCTCTCTCTCTCTCTTTTTCTCTCATACTAACTTTGTCGGTTTCTATATCTCTTTCTCTCTCTCTTTCTTCCTCTCTCTCTCTCTCTCTCTCTCTCACTGTACCTCAATATGCCCTTGTAAAATAGAGCACTGTAGGAGAGAGAGAGAAGAAGAGAAGAGAGGCAATATCAGAGATTGGTTCTATGTCCTGGAGGTTGGATGAAAAAAATTGATTAAATTCTTAAGTGTATTTGTTTATAGGAAGACCTTGTGACGACAATAGTGAAAGAAAAATGAATAACATGTTCAGGAAGATAAAGATGGAGAACAGAAGAGGAAGATAATTAACAAAAAAAAGTGAAGGATCTAATGTGGGAAAAAAATCCTCAAAAGACCTTATATTAGTACCGTCAGCTCGTCAGCACCGTCAGCACCGTCAGCGTCGTCAGCACCGTCAGCGTAAGGTAATATTAGGTTCATTTTAGCATGAGTGTCAGCGGGTGGTTATTACATGTGTGTTTTGATGAAGTTATATATATATAGTTGTAGGTATGGGTTGTTTGTTTTTGTGTGTGTGTGTGTGTGTGTGTGTGTGTGTGTGTGTGTGTGTGTGTGGCGATAAATATATAAACAGAGAAATAAGGACAATCAGAGAGAGAGAGAGAAAGTAAAACTGACACACACACACACACACACACACACACACACACACACACACACAGACACAAAGCCTAATACCTGCTGCAAGATGGTAAACACACGACCCTGTACCACACACACACACACACACACACAACATCCTTCACAATCTGAAAGTAGGAGAGAAAACCCCATAGACGTTCTCATCTCGCCTCGGACCTGTTCACACCGCGACACTCCGACACATTAGTTGTTTCTCTTACCTTATATTCTTTCGTCTATTGAATAGCCACTAAGTCACATATGAATCTTAAATAAAACTCAATCATTCACCTACATTTACCGAGATGAAGATAAATTAGTAACTTATTCATCATGGAAGTGAAATTATTTATCGCTATTGTGAAGGGACTCTACACTGATGTTGTTAGTTTATATTGAAGGGAAATATTTATTCACTAGTTTATAATGAAGTGAATTATGTATGTAAATATTATACACTGGAATTAAGGTTGTAAATTAAATAATATATGAAGGGAATGAATTAGATTTACCATATTTTGTGAGTGAGGAAATGATTCGTATATTATTAGTGAAGACGTGGAAAGGACAAGGCATTAAATTATTGATACTTTCATAAATTTACTTCATAATTTTACAGAAGACAGAGAATTTTTTTTCTTTGGGGATTTGTGAAGAAGAATTAATTGATTATTCGCTAAAACTCGCGAATAATAAATGAAGTATTATTACGATTTACAAACAGATAATCAACATATTACTATGATTTACAAACAAATATATATGTATTTTTAATTTACAAAGGAAATATACTTACGAAGTTTTTTTTATTAAGATTCACAATTAACTAATTTTATGTTTATTAAATTATCAAAATACAAATAAAAATCACAAAAAATCCAGAAACAATTTATAAAGTTAATAAAATTCCCGCGAAACACCGAACAAATTCCTGAAGAGTTGTAAAAAATAATTAAAAATTCCATAAGAATAATAATTACAATTAACAGATTATAATTACCTCAATTTGATCAGTCCAAACATTTTATTTTATCAATATAGATTTTCCAATAATTATTTAAAAAATCAGAAAAATAAAATTTCACAAATTATCATACAAATTTACATAAGTATTGAATATTTACTTAAAGTTTATTATCGAATTACCATTACAAGATAAATATAGTTTATTATTTATCTAATTAAAATGTGTTTACATAGATATATATTACGTATTGCTATGTATTTTTATTGTGTGTGTGTGTGTGTGTGTGTGTGTGTGTGTGTGTGTGTGTGTGTGTGTGTGTGTGTTTGCAATTAGACTCACAACACACCTTGAACTAGACAAGCTACACAGGTAAGGGAGTTAATAAACTATTGTACAGGTAAGGAATATGAATGATGGACAAGAACATATATAACAACATGAGAATTATGTCTTTATAGGGACAACACACACACACACACACACACACACACACACACACAAAACACACACACACATACAGTCACGATAAAAAATAATATAAATCCTACCACTCATCCATCCCATCAAATGAACCCTGAGACTCATGAAACAGTGAATCCGAGACATCACACGACCCCAGTCCCTTAATGTATGAACCCAGCAATGTGTAGTGTCTCAGATTCACTGGTTCATGAGTCTCAAGGTTCATTTGATTGAGGACTGACAGTACCTTTTTTTCTGTGAGTGTCAGTTGATTATAATAACACGACACATGGGAGGGAATAGGGAGGGAGGGGGAGGATGGGATGGGGAGGGGGGAGGGAAGGGAGGGAGGGGATGGGGATGGGGGAGGGAGGGTAGAGAGGTATTTAAATCAAAGAAACTATCGGGTAGAGTGGACCTAACCCCTTGTGTCCCGGGGTCTCCTCTGAGCTGAATAAAATCGTCTGGCGTTTAGCAAATTAATATATCAAAAGTGGTGTTCTGGCAATGAAGGGGGTTAATGATTATACTTAACCTAACCTAACCTAACCTAACCCAACCCAACTTAACTTACTGCCTTAACCTAACCTAACTTTACTTAACCTAATCTAAGTACGAGAGGTGAAGGAGTACATCATCTTAAAGAATTATTTAGTGAGGTCAAAATCAGACGTTAAATTTGCGGCCAAGATAAAAATCAACGCGGAAAAATTGACTCTGGGGGAACTGACGAAGGCGATTAATGTGATAATAATTAGAATAAAGGCAACAAAGTCAACATAGAGAGATAAGAAATAGAATATATTTCAAATGTGTTTTAAGTTTAGCTGTACCGAAGATTATGATATATAAAGAAGTAATAAATAAACCTTTGGAACTTAATATCAATGGCATTTAAGACGACCTGTGGGGTGAGGTAGGGAGGAGAGGAGGAGGAGGAGGGTAGGTCACGTCATAATCAGTATAAATTCACTTGGGGATGACAGATAAAGGAACTTGTTTACAGCTAATGTGAAGAAAGAGAAAAGTTGAGGAAACATTGAGGATGGTGTTTGTTCTGAGGGGAGAGTGTTGTGGTAGAGGTTACAATCACAGCTGGAAGGTTGTAACAGTTGTCAGAGAGGTTGTAAGCGTTGTCAGAGAGGTTGTAAGCGTTGTGTGGGAGGTTGTAAGCGTTGTCAGAGAGGTTGTGTCACTTGTCAGAGAGGTTGTAAGCGTTGTCAGAGAGGTTGTAAGTGTTCCAGAGAGGTTGTAGGGTTACCCCTAATTGTGTAAGGGTGAAGAGGAAGTTGTAATAGTTGCCAGGAAGCTGAAACAACCAATAAAAAAAATTGTAGGAGTCCTAAAATCTTGCAAGGATCACCAGTAAATTGCAATATTTATCAGGATATTGCAAGGATAGCCAAGGATTGTTGGTGTGGTCATTAGTTGCACGGGTCATCAGAAAGTGAAACAGGTATATACGAGTGACTTTGGAAGACGAGGAAGAGAAAATTTAATTGTCTAGTCTTATGGGGTCAACTGGGAGAGACGGCGAGCACGGAGAGAGACAGAAAACATACAGTGAGACAAGAAACTGAGAGATAAGAGACTCAGCGAGACGAGAGAATCAGAGACAAGAGTATTAGACTGGTATTATTTCTCTTTATCTGACCGTGATACAATAAGGCCGAAGAGCGGGATCATCTATGTGACATGTATCGCCTTGTCATACCTAACCTAACGCACTTGTGGTTCCTGAGATGTTTGTGTTCGTAAATGCACTAAATCTTCCTCGAAATGACATACAGTGGGACCCAAACAACCTCACAGTTCATCAAAAGGAATTGGTCATCAGCAAGTCTCCCTAGGTCATAGATTAGAGTCGACTTAAAGTGACCTTCATGTTGACATTCTCTTATTATCTATCCTGAACTGTTCTTGGGACCAAAGGCTCTCCTTCCTCCCCTCTCTCACCGCCCCTGTCCAGATGACCTCTCCCTACCGAACAGCCAATGAACCCAAGACCTTCGGTTTGATGTATCCGACAAGCACCCAGATGGGGAAATTAACAAACACGTGTGGTATTACCTACGTGGTTCGCCTTAGCACCTAGCTGCATCCATTATTGTCCAACTAAACAATGTGAGGATTAGCTTCAAGAAGTCACAGATAAATAAATATGAGGTCCAGATATCAGAGCTATGAGTACTGATGTCTTCCAGGAGGGTCAAGGACTTGGGTGATGGTGCTATTAAACTCTTAACTGATCAAGGATCCAAACTCAATGAAGCCACAAGAGACGCCAAAGCATCCAAAAACTTGTTCCAGCGCCTCAACCTGTCGACCCAGGGAAGAGATGTCCGTTACGCCTCTTGTCCGAGGAGCTCCTACAGGTCCCTGATATATGATGTATTAGCTTTAAGGTCCTTGTGTTGTGAGTCTTATTCCAGTACACAGACTAAGTCAAATATGAAAGAAAACTAAAGTGTACAAGAAAATATCAGAGTGGTCAAGCAAAATGGTATCTGAAATCTGACACACACACACACACACCACACACACACACACACACACACACACACACACACACACACACACACACACACACACACACACAACGCTAACCTTTAAGACTCAGAACACAACAATGGAAGTAACAGTAGACGAAAAAAATCATAGACGAGTAACAACAACGACCGAGAGAGAGGGAGAGAGAGAGAGGGAGGAGGGGCAGCTCTCCTCTCTCACTCTCACACCACGCCCCTCTCTTGCACCTTCAATCCTCTGCCTCCTTCTCCTCCCTTCCCCTCCCTGGTGCATGAGTGGCCCTGCCCCCCCTGCTACTAACTACCTGAGGCCGGCTATTAATTGGTTATAAGTCTGGGGTGTCGGAGAGAGCCAGAGAGCCACTGACTCATAAATAACTGTCCGTCACGCCCACGCCTGGCATTCACCATGCCACCTTCTTATTTTTTAACCCATGATTCGCCTCTCTACACCCATGATCTGTCCTTCCTCCTCACCGCCCATGGTCATCTTCCTCCACCCATGCCCACGATCTCCCCATATTAACTTCCCTGTCAGATGCTTCTACTCCCACGCCCATACACCTCTCTTTCATACACCTTCTCTCTAACACACTCTTTCTCCCTTCACCACACCTCTTTCTCCCTTCACTCACACTCTTTCTCTCCTCCACTATCTTTTCCCTTCTCTTTCTCTCACAGTTAATCTCTCTCTCTTACCCTCATTCTCCCATCATTTTTCTCTCTCTCTTTCTCATTCTCTACCTGTCTGTCTCTCTCTCTCTCTCTCTCCCTCTTTTCTTTCTCTCACATTCTCTGTCTATCTGTCAGTGTCTCTCCTTCCCTCCCCAGCCCCCTCCTCTCCCCTCTCCCTCCAAGCATCTGAGACTAGCGCAATGTTTATGTGTCGTAGCCTATATTTACTCGACCACTCACACGACGGGCGGGACAAGCTGGCCAGTCAGGAGCCGAGATAAACGACACATAAGCTCACAACATCGACCAATCCCTGATCTCTTCCAACACCAACGATGATTGGTCCAGTAAAATGCTTTATTGAAGTTGTCGAGTTCTCATTGGTTGGTTAGAATCTCTAGTATAGGTAAAAGATTATCTCAAAAACGAACCAAAGATTAGTCAGATTAAGTGTTTAGTCAGATTAAGTGTTTAGTCAGATTAAATGTTTAGTTAAATTATCATAAGTCAATGTTTGGTTTGTTATTATTGCTCTTGAAATTATGTCTGTAAAATCCCTTTAAAAATATGGCACTTCCTTCTGACACCCTGAAACTCTTGGCACACCCATAGCACCTTACAACTTCCCTATATTCTTCCCTGGCACTGCTCAAAACACCTTCCAATAATCCCGGCACTTTATAATATTCCGGCACTTTATAATATTCCCGGCACTTTATAATATTCCTGGCACTTTATAATATTCCTGGCACTTTATAATATTCCTGGCACTTATAATATTCCTGGCACTTACAATATTCCCGGCATTTGATAATATTCCTGGCACTTTACAATATTCCCGGCACTTATAATATCCTGGCACTGATAATATTCCCGGCACTTTATAATATTCGGCACTTTATAATATTCCTGGCACTTATAACATTCCTGGACTTTACAATATTCCGGCACTTTATTATATTCCTGCATCTTTACAATATTCCGGCACTTTACAATATTCCGGCACTTTATAATATTCCTGCACTTTACAATATTCCCGGCACTTTATAATATTCCTGGCACTTTATAATATTCCTGCACTTTAAATATTCCGGCACTACAATATTCCCGGCACTTTATAATATTCCTGGCACTTTATAATATTCTGGCACTTACAATATTCGGCACTTTACAATATTCTGCACTTTATATATTCCCGGCACTTTAATATTCGGCACTTACAATATTCCGGCACTTTACAATATTCCGGCACTTACAATATTCCCGGCACTTTACAATATTCCGGCACTTTATAATATTCTGCACTTTATAATATTCTACTTTACAATATTCCTGCACTACAATATTCGGCACTTACATTCGCACTTTAATATTCCTGGCACTTTATAATATTCTGACACTATAATATTCCTGGCACTTATAATATTCCTGACACTTTATAATATTCCTGACACTACAATATTCGGCAACCCTTCAATATTTCAGAATAGAAAAACTGTAATTACAGAGAGAGAGAGAGAGAGAGAGAGAGAGAGAGAGAGCAGATAGCTGAATGGGAGAGAAAAATATAACTTATAGGTGTGAGAGAAAGAGAGAGAATGAAAGAAAAAAAAAGAAAGAAAGAAAGAGTCTGCTTGCTCAGTCATGCCATCAGTTGCTGTGGAGTCAACAATCACACGCAACAATCTTCACTTTTATCAAACCATTTAAACCTTGAAACAATTGCTGATTCCAACCTCGGTACACGGGATCGATACCCAATGATGCCTTTCTCACTAATTTAATCCTTAAGGCGGAGAGGTGAGGTATAGTTGATGGCAAGTGAGGGGATATGGGTGTGTCTGGGTATGAGTGTGGTGGAGTAGGTATGTGTGGGCGGTGGTGGGTGGGCGTGTTAGCGAGGTCGTCTCCAAGCCTGGTGGGCAGCCAGGCACACACGCGATCCAGCGATATAAACTCTTACTCATGTTTCCTGCTGCTGTTAAGTGCTGTTAGGTGCTGCTGGTGCTGAGGTGCTGTTACTGCTGCTGCTTCTGGTACCACATTGCTCCTGCGGTGCTAAGCGCTGCTGGCGCATCGTTGCGGTAATGCCTGGTGCGGTGCTGTTGCTGCTGGTGCTGGCGCTACTCCTGGTGGTGCTCTACTGCTGTTACTGCTGTTAGATGCTGCTGGTGCTGTTACATTGCTGTAAGGTGCTGCTACTGGTGCTGTTACTGCTGTTACTGCTGCTGGTGCTGTTACCGCTGCTGGCGCTGTTACTTCTGCTGGTGCTGTTACTACTGCTGCCACTGGTGGTGTTGTTACCATGCTGGCGCTGTTATTTGCTGGTGCTGCTACTGCTGCTGCTGCTGTTATGTTGCTGCTGGTGCTGCTACTGGTGGTGCTGTTACTGCTGTTACTGCTGTTAGTGCTGCTGCTGGTGCTACACTGCTGCTGTTAGGCGCAGCTGCTTTGTGCTGTTACTGCTGCTGCAGCGCTGCTGTTACTGCTGCTGCTGGTGCTGTTACTGCTGCTGCTACTGGTGTTGCTTTACTGCTGCTGCTGTTGGTTCTGCTGTTACTGCTGCTGTTAGGTGCTGCTGATAGGTGTTGCTGTTGGATGCTGCCATTAGCGCTGACGTTATTTGCTGCTGGTGCTGCTGTTGCTGCCACTGGTAGATAGCACGCGGCTGCTGCCGCTGCTGCTGTTATTGCTGTTACTGCTGCTGCGCATTTATTACCGCTGTTATTGCTGTAACTGCTGCCGATGCTGTTACCGCTGCTATTGTTGTTACACCTGCTGTTACTGCTGCTGTTATGCGCTGCTGCCGATGTTATTGCTGTTACTGCTGCTTGCGCAGCTGCTGTTATTGCTGTTACTGCTGCTGGTGCTGTTACTGCTGCTGTTATGCTGCTCCTGCTGCTGGTCCGCTGCTGATGTTATTACCGTTAGGTGCCGCTGCTGGTGCTGTTACTGCCGCTGATGCTGTTACTGCTGCTGGTGCTGTTACTGCTGCTGTTAGTGCCGCTGCTGATGTTATTGCTGTTACTGCTGCTGTTATTGCTGTTACCGCTGCTGGTGCCGCTGATGTTATTGCTAGGCGCCGCTGCTGGTGCTGTTACCGCTGTTAGGTGCCACTGCTGTTACTGCTGCTGTTAGACGCCGCCGTCCGTTACTGTTGCTGCTGGTAGCATCTGTTACGTTGTTGCTGCTGCTTTAGGGTGCCATTGCCGATGCTGTTGCCGCTAGGCGTCACTGCCGCTGACTGCAGGCGCTGCTACAGCTGCTGTTGCCTGGCTGCTGTTGATTGCTGGCTGTTGGTTGCCACTGTCCCGCTGCTGGTAGGTGCATTGCTGGTGCTGGTTGCTGCTGGCTGGTGTTGTTGTTGCTGCTGCTGGTGCTGGTTGTTGCTGGCTGCTGTTGTCACTGCCGCCGGCTGCTGTCATCGTCATTGTGCTGCTACTGCTGCTGCTGCTGGTATGCGTGCTTAGTTGCTGGCGGCGCCGTCGTTGGCGCTGTTAACTGGCTACTGCCAGGCGCTGGCCGCTGTTAACTGCTGCCATAGCCTGCCTGCTGGCCGCATAACATTAAGGTTGCTGCTGCTGCTTACTATGCTGCTGCTAGTTACCGCCATGGCGCCGCTGATATTGCTGCCAGGTGTGCTTGGTGCTCACACCGCTGTTATTGCTGTTACTGCTGCTGGTGCTGTTACTGCTGCCGGGTTGGCTGTTTTACTGCTGCGTCTGTTACATCATGCTGCTGCTGCTGTTACTGATGCTGCTGGTGCTGTTACCGCTGCTGCCGCCATCACTGTTAGGTGCTGCTGCTGTTACTGCTGGCTACAGGGTACGCCGCAGAGGTTACATTGCTGCTGTTAGGTGTTGCTACAGGCTGCTCGCCACATACTGCCATCGCTGGGCTGCTGCTGATGTTATTGCTATGTTGCTGCCACTGCCGCTGTTATTGCTGCCATGGCTACTGCCATAAGGTGCCGTTGTTGTTTGCCATATTGTTGTTACTGCTGCTGGTGCTGTTCTGCTGCTGCTGGTGCTGTTACTGCTGCTGCTGCCACCGCTGTTAGGTGCCATTGTTGTTGTTGTTATTGCTTGTTACCGTTGCTGGTGCTGTTTCATTGGCTGGTGCTGTTTTATTTATGCCATGCCACTTATCGTTATTGTTACTCACACGTTGTTACTGCTGGTTGTCACTGTTACAGGCTGTTGTTATCATTGTTGCTGTTATGTTATTGCACTTCAGCTGGCTGCATTGCTCCGTCGCCGCTGGTGCTGTTATCGCTGGGTTTACGCTGCTGCCGCTGTTACTGCACATCGTTGTTATCGTTGGTTGCCAAGGTTATCGCCGTCACTGCTTGTTGATTGGTTGCTGCCGCTGTTACTGCTGGCTATTGCTGCTGCTGTTATTGCTGTTGTCGTCATTGCTGTCTTCCCTCTGTTGCCGTTACTGCTGTTGCCGTTGTTACTGCTGTTGGTGCTGCTGTTACCGTCATTGCGCTGTTACTGTTGTCGCTTGTGCTGTTACTGTTGCCGCTTATCCTGTTACCGCTGCTGCCATGGCGGCTGCTGCTGGTTACTGCCATGATGTTATTGCAGGCTGCTACAGTGCCATCATTAACAGCATATATTATTGTTAACACTGTTGCTTTACGTTGCTATTGCTGGTGTCGTTTTACCGCTGCTGTTGTTTGTTACTGCTGGTGCTGTTACCGCTGCTGCTGATACTGTTATCGCTGCTGCTGGTGCCATGTTAAGGCTGCTGACCACATTGTTGTTGCTAATACATCGTTATTGTCGTTGTTGCTAAGTGCCGAAAGATATGCAGCCACCACCACCTCACTACCACCACCATCACCACCACCACCTTTACTCACACTTCACCCTCACTCACCACCAGCATCACACCACCCACCATTTTACTACCACCATCACTCACCACCAGCATCACTACCACCATTTTACCACCATCACCACTACCACCACCACCACCACCACCATCACCACCACCTCACCACCACCACCTCCACCACTCACCACCACCAGCATCACTACCCACCATTTTTACCACCATCACCACTACCACCATCACCACCACCAGCATCATCACACCACCACCACCACCTCCACCACCATCACTTCTCCACCACCACCACCCTCCACCACCTCCACCATCACTACCACCACCATCACTACCACCACCACCACCACCTCCACCACCCACCATCACTACCACCAGCATCACTACCACCACCACCACCACCTCCACCACCATCACTTCTCCTCCACCACCACCCCTTCATAATCTGTAATCAACTAGGGATCAGAGTATCCCATCAACCTGCCTCTTAAGCTATCGACAGTACTTCACACCCGTTGTAGGAGCGCCCTGACCACTCACCCTCAATTAAGGTCATTACCAGGTAAATTTGTATTGTGCATTTCTATCCCAGTCCTACAACACCTAAGATGAGATGAAAGTCTCTATTATATCTGTTGAACACCTGTTGCACACCTGTTCCTTCAAGAATCCTGTTACCTGTTTAAATTCATATCTGTTGGCACCTGTGTCTTTCAACTGTTATATTCTCTACACCTTTGCTTTTGGTTTACTTTTTTACACCTGTTGTATCGATTCTAACCACACCTGTTATTACCTAGTTTCCTGCCGTCTTTCTTGTCACTTGTATAATCACCTGTTTCTCTTCAATAATATCTTTAACCTTGACACTTGTTCAATCGTGCTACACTATTCCTTCACACGCGTTCAACTGCTTCCTTGTCACTTGGTTCCCTGCTGGAGATTATTCATTATGCATCATCTCCTACGACTGTTGTGGGTCCATTGTCTGAGAGAGAGAGAGAGAGAGAGAGAGAGAGGAGAGAGAGAGAGATGGAAAAAACAAACACGCAAAGAAAAAAAATAAAGACAATCCAATAATGAAAGATAACAAAATAATGAAACAAAAAACAAAAACAAGGAAGAGAGAAAAAAAAAAAAAAAAAAGAGAGAGAGAGAGAGAGAGAGAGAGGAATCGGAGAAACAGAGACCTACAAAGCATGAGATATAGCTGAGAATAATACTTGGGCATAAGTGTTCATTTATCGAGCTCTTAAGAAAGAATGATGTTCCTGAGATCTGTACCTGCCATTTAAGACATCATTTAGTATCCGTTGGGTTCAGATAAGACGCTAAAAGCTGATATTCCACCTGCTTCTTTAAAAGAGTAGCGATTCATCGACAAACAAATGAACAGCGACCGAATGCGATACATCAACCACAGATGGACAGGGGTTTATCGGTGCCCAATTTAAAACCGCAAAACCAAAATATTAACGAGGTCTTTGAAATGAGATACAAATAATCAAGGCAAATCAGGTGGTGTTATAATGACCAAGTTCTAGTGTATTGGTGAGGTGTAAACACACAACATTAACTACAACCACCCTATATATTAACACTGGCTAAAATGTATCATTACCATTGCTATAAATATCACCTGATGGACTTAACGCCGTGTGAGTAATGTCTGATAGCGTTGGGGTCTCGTCCGTTTTGCTCCTTATGCGACGATTGCATTGCGGTTGTGGATGGTGCCATACCAGGTGACGTATGTGTGTGTGTGTGTGTGTGTGTGTGTGTGTGTGTGTGTGTGTGTGTGCAGATATATGGAGGATGCCTTCTGGTCTCTGTTGTTTAATAAGAAGACGAAACAGAGGAGGGAAGAACCTATCCCCTGTGTACTCCCCATCGAACCCTTTGTCCTCCTGCTTGGGCGTACGACTTCCTACACCACCCAGTACACCCCCACGAGAACCCAGCTGAACTCCAGACCTCCTGATGGTGTTGACGTCTCCCTACACCACCCAGTACACCCCCACGAGGACCCTGCTGAACCTGTGACCTCCTGATGGTGTTGACGTCTCCCTACACCACCCAGTACACCCCACGAGGACCTTGCTGAACCTGTGACCTCCTGATGGTGTTGACGTTCTCTTTACACTCACCCAGTACGCCCTGGAGAGGACCCCTGTAGACGTTATACCAAATATGTGAGAAATCGGTTGAG
>NW_024739065.1:0-11169 GCF_018991925.1 Homarus americanus | reverse complement strand
ACGTAAAGTATTTGACGGTAATGGGAAAACATTACTCGGGGTCTTGACTTTATTAAATTCACCGTTGATAGTTCTCACCAAGGAATGGAGATGTGAGTAACTGATTGTAGGGTATGTTGTTATTTCCATCTTGGAAGGAAACTTTATTGACTACGATACTGCGACCTATGTCTATGGTGCAAATACCCAAGAGCAGTTGATCTGGATAATCCCCTCGTTTGGTTGTGACGGTGTTTACCGGAGAAGAAGTTCGGGGTCCCGGAAAGCAAGAATGTGGCAGTTTTGAGCTCATATATTTTGGCTATATTTCATGAAATGGACTTTGTTGGAGTTTGTTTGAATAATGTTGAAGATGACACCAGAGTTTTTTTAATGTATCCTTGTACTTTGACGCCAAGGTGAAGAATAAAATGTTGAAAATTTGAAGTTATTCGAATGAGGTGGTTCGGTGAGCAGAGAGCAAATAATTTGACGGTTCGGCGGGAAGGTTGGGGTATTTAAAGGTCGAACCGGCAAGGATGCATCAGTTACAATCCGATCCTTGTGTCTGGTGTTAGAACTCCTTTAGTTTGTGAAGAAGAAAAGAAAAGAAAAGAAAAGTAAAGTAAAGTGTAGTATATAAAGTAGTGTTTAGACATTTGTTTGTTTGGCTGTTAGTGTTCCGCATTGGAAATGTTTTCTTAAACATTTTCTGTGGTTTTTAATAGAAGTATTTGACTTGTGGCCTGTGAAACGTATTTAAGATTTCTGTCTGTGGTTAACTAGGGAGATTTTGAAGTTGTTCTTAATTCAAGTTGTTAGAGTACAGGATATTTAAATTGAAGACGGTAGTTTAATCGAAATGAAATCCTTTAAGTGTTAAACGTGTTAAGTGGTTTAAAAAGTTGAAGTGTTAATAGTGTACTTTGTGAAATTGGCGGAATATGTTGTGTTTTTGCAAGAAATCGTGTCATTTCGTTGGTGAGTGATGGAAAGTGAATTCATGAGCATGTAGATTGTGTAGCAAGTTCATTATTAAAATATTGTCTATCTGAAGTTCAATGTAGTTTTAAGTGATGGTGGTGGAATCTTGAAAATGAGTGAGAAGAAAAGAAAGCTGCAGCATTTATGTGTGCCTTGAGCTTGGACTGTTCATAGTGATCGTGGTGGATTTTGAAAATGAGTGAGAAAGAAAAAAGATGCAGCATTTGTGTGCCAAGTAGTAAACCATACGTGTGTGTTTTGATGCGTATAGTAGGAGATTGGAGGTGTTGTGCATATAGTGAAGTGGAAAAGCAAATAAATGTGCCGACAGCGACGTTTTGGTAAACGAGGGGTGAGGGCAGGTAAGTGACTATTGATGTTTAGTTTGTTTAGCGAGGTAAAGATAGGGATTTGACATGAATAAGAATATTGATATGGGTGAGCCAATTGGTAGCCTGCTTTGAGTGTATGAAAAATAAGCGGCATAAAGCACGAGACCCAGGGTCGGGTCGATGCATCTTTAGGTGACTACATTCCAAACGTTCGACTTTACTTTTATCCTCTTCGCCACTGATCGGCTTGTTAGCCGCTTGGTCACGTCTCTTTTCCTTTATATTCTTCACGAAAAGGTCGGCTCGCTAGCCGCCTGAGAGATTGGAGCGCCTGAAGTTGCCTAGCTTATACTACAGACGGGCAAGGGGGGACCTAGTTGAGCTTTATAAGCATCTGAGGGGGCACTACTCAGTTAAGTGTCCTTGCTTGGAGCTGGCGGACGCTCGCCCCACAAGGGGTCACAGCTCAAGATTGAAGAAGCCGGAAAATCGTGAGGGCAAAGTTTTTCGGAGTGAGGGTTGTAAATTGTTGGAACAATCTACCAGAGTGTTGTGACGGCATCGAGTGTGAGCTCTTTGAAGAGAAGACTTGACCAACACTGGAGCGGGTTCAGGTACATTGAGGAGCCGGTGCATGCCCAGTATTTGACAACAGTGCGTGACCGATTGCCCGGGCAGCTAGCGAGCTGACCTTTTGGTGAAGAATATAAAGGAAAAGAGACGTGACCGATCAGTGGCGAAGAGGATAAAAGTAAAGTCGAACGTTTTGAATGTAGTCGGCTAAAGATGCATCTAACTGACCCTGGGTCTCGTGCTCGCAATTTTACTTGTGAATACTTAGGCTGTATGTAAAGGTGATTGTGATTGGTGGATGTGTTTTGGGTTGTATGACTTTTAGGAAAATGATTAAAGGAAAGGTAGAATTTTTTGGTAATAAAATAATCCTTGTTATTTAAAGTCATGGGAAGTTAAGATATGTTGGTATATTTGGTTAAATAGTGAAGAAAATTGTATTAATGAGAGTTTTGTAGTGGGTGTTTTTTTAAGATTTTGTAGTAGTTTATTTTCAGAAAATAGCAACCGCAAGGAAGTCGCAGTGGGCTGCCGCATGAGCGTTAAGTTGGAGCCAACTAGCGTGGGAGAGGTTGATTTTTGCAGAGACGTGACCGGCACAGAGGTAGACCCCGAATTTGGAGTTTAGGTGAATGAAATTGTTGAATGGGTGTTGTGTTTGTGCTGTTATATACTGGAGGCTATATAATGGTACTACACTCTCGGTTGTGTGTGTTTATGGTCGTATTTTGTTGTCGTCTGTTATGGTTCATGTGTTAGTTTTATACGCAGACTAGAGTGTTGTTAATTGTTATTGTGTATGTGCTTTTGTTTCATTAATTTTGACTAGTTTGTTGTAAATTTTGAAGGTTGATGCCTTTTATTGCAGGTGTACGGAAGGCTTATACTGTGGAATAGAGAAGAGAACGTGGTCTAAGTTTGTAGGTGATGGCTAGCGCGTCTACACTTGCGGTGAGGAATTCGTCAATATGGTATTTAAAATGGAAGGTGTAGTTGTGTTTGACTAAAGAGAAGTTGTAGCTGTAATATGAAAATTGAGAAGTGGTTCATGGTTAATATATTTGTATTGAGAATGAGTGTAAGTTTTATTGGTTAGGTAATAAATGGTTTTTTCAGGTTGTTGTTGTTGGAGGTGGAAGGAGCCGGTATTTTTTTGAGGTAGACTAGGGGAATAGTGAGGGTAAGTGACGTTGAAGTTTGTAAAAGAGTTGTTAAATTTTCAATTGATTTTTGGTCTTGTGCCGTAGAGCAATAGAAATGTTAAAAGTTGACATTAAAATAAATGATTGTGGCTTGAGTTTGGTAATGTTAAGTTTAAAATGTTGAATTTTGTGCCTCGGCTGTAGATTAAAGAAAATGTAAGTGAGTTTTGATAAGTTGAGTTTATTATATAGTAGTGAGAAAGATTTGATAAATGGATAACGAATGACCTTTTTTTTTCAGGTTGGGGTCTGGTGGTGGTCCTCGGTTCTCTAGTGCACCCAAAAGTGCCTAGAGATGGGCACGGGGAGACATAAGTGAGGTGTATAAACCTGTGAAAGGGCACTACTTAGTCGAGGAACCGTACCCATAGCTGACTGACGCCCGCCTCACAAGGGGTCACAGCCGAAGTGGGGGTGCCGGCGGTAGAGCGGTACCGCTCTCGCCTCGCAAGCGGGACGTCTCGGGTTCGATTCCCGGGCCGGTGGAAAGTGGGTTGGACACACTTCCTAGACCCCCTGTGTCCCTGTTGACCTAGCAGTAAAGTAGGTACCAGTTGTAAATCGAAAGTTGCGAATTCGTATCTGGGGAAAGTCGTCGGAGCTAGCCGACAAAATGTTAAAGACTGGAGGGTTGTATGCCCTTGACATAAAATGCTATGATCCTTTAGGCAAGCACAAAGTTGGCATGCTGCCTAGTTGGGCGGTGTAGGCGCTTGTGCCCTTCACCTTGCATGGGAATAAGGGGGGTGAGGGGGGATGCCCCTCGGCCCCTATCCAGAGGTGGGGGAGAAGTCGATGTTGGAAAGGAGCCAAGTGTTGTAACCAGTCGCCGTGTGCAGCATGTGCTAAAAGGTAATGTATACTGTTAAGTGGTTGAAGGTGGGGTGTGTTTGATATGAAAATGAAGAGGGACTTTGGTCGTGGTAATTGTTTTGTACAGGAGTTGTTGCAGTCCAGAAGACGTGATTGGTGTGTGATAATCCAGAGGGACATTAATGCTCGACTGAATTTTGGAAATGAGAGGCAGTAAATGTGTAAGTATTGTTTATTGAAGTTGTACGTATACTTTGTTATAATTTGAAGAGTAGAGCATTTGTAACATTGACGTATTGTTTTTTGTTTTCATGTTGGTGGTGGAGGAGCGCGTCGACACTGGATACGGTGATGTGAAATTGTGCAATGTATTATTTGAAGGTGAGTTGTTATTGTATTTGAAAGTTGTAGGTAAAGTTTGTTATAAGAGGCAAGTGATATAGGAGTTTTTTCGGGTAGCAGTACCCAGTGATGTTTAAAGTTGGGAGAAATAAGCATGGTGCATTATGGAGGTTGTGTGAAAGGTTTCTGTTTTTCAGGTTTGAGGATGGAGTGGTGGTGGGTAGTGCCGTAACCAGGTTGGAGAAAGGGTGGACTACTACATGTATGGGGCTGTGCAATGGACTGTGTTGAGGAGAAGAAGCAGCAGCAGCAGGGGCGGCGGCGGTAGCAGCAGTGGCGGCAGTTGTTTAAGATAAGTAGTGTGGTGTGGTGCATCGTGAATTGTTTGTGATAGTTTAGGGTCATAGTGAATTTAGTTGTAAGAAATTGAGTATAATGTAATTGTTGGAAGACGTGTATAGTGATGTAAATTGTAGGTTAGTTTTGGATTAGTATATGTGGAGAATGGATGTAGCAGGTAATAGAAATGTTGGGACTAGTGTAGAGGCATATATATATAATTGGTGAGTGGCGTTGGAGCGGTTTAGGGCGTGAAAGGTTTATGAATTGTTGTGGGGGAACTAATGTGTTTGTTTTTTTAGGCCGGATTGGAGTGGTAAGCGGCAGTGATGGTGGAAGAGCCAGTGGTTATTCGGCGACGGAGATGGGAGCGAAAGGGTAAGGAGCCGATTGTTTGTGTTAAAGTGGAAGCGTTTGTTTGAATTTGGTTAAGATGAAAGGTGAATTTGTTGTGGGTATGTATTGTAATTGTATAGAAGTTAGTTGGTAGCAGGCTAGTATTGTTGTTACACACTGGAGGCTGTGTAATGATTGGTACTAGCCTTGGTGAATGGTTTGTAGTAGAGTATGTGTATGTTGGTAAGAAGTTGGTATTTGTAGCGGTTTAAAAGGAAGCAATTTGGTTTTGGTAGATATGTCTAAGAGAGTGTATGCATGAACACTTTTTGGAATGGTGTTTATTATGGATGTTTTTTTTTCAGTGGAGCGAGTGGTGTAGGGTATGTTCCTCGTGGTAAGAGTAAGGAAGGAGACGACCAAGTATTGTGCATTTACCTCGGCGGTTACGAAGAGGCACGTCGACGACGGAGCCGGGAATAACCGCGGAGGTTGCTCCATACCAAGAGATAGTGGTTTTGTGGGTGAATTATTTGAGCAATGATAGTTTGCCCAGAAGTGTGGCCGTGAAGTGTATATTGTAGGTAGTATAAGAAGAGTTTCCCGAGTGACGAAGCCGACGGGTGGACTGCATTTGATAGAAAAGGCCATTACGAGTTGACCTCCATTGTTGTGTTTTGTCGGTTTCAGATTGAAGCGACGGGGCGAAGTCAAGTCGCTGTAAGGAGCCGAGAAGATGATGTCCTGTTAAAGTATAGCCGTCGTCCCTGTGACTGGAGCCGAGAAGAAGGCGTCCTGTGAACGTATAGCCGTCGTCCCATTGACTGGGGTGTATGGAGCCGAGAAGATGGTGTCCAGTGAATGTATAGGTGTCTGTGACTGGAGCTGAGAAGATGTCCCATGAACTTCTAGCCGTTGTCCTTGTGACCGGGGTGTATGGAGGCGAGAATATGGTGTAGCTGTCGTCTCTGTGACTGGAGCCGAGAAGATGTCCCGTGAACTTCTAGCCGTCGTCCCTGTGACTGGAGCCGAGAAGATGGTGTACAGTGAATGTATAGCTGTTGTCCCTGTGACTGGAGCAGAGAAGATGTCCTGTGTTCCAGTGACCGGGGTGTATGGAGCCGAGAGGATGATGTCCTGTGAAGGTATAGGTGTCGTGACTGGAGCTGAGAAGATGTCCTGTGAACCTAATAGCCGTGGTACCAGTGAGGGGAGAAGATGATGTCCTGTGAACGTATAGCCGTCGTCCCATTGACCGGGGTGTATGGAGCCGAGAAGCTGGTGTCCAGTGAATGTATAGCTGTCGCGTGAACTTCTAGCCGTTGTCCTGGGTGTATGGAGCCGAGAAGATGATGTTCTGTGAATGCATAGGTGTTGTCCCTATGAAGATGATGTACTGTACTGTATTATATTGCTAAGTGTATAGAATATATGTATTTGAGTTGAATTTTGTGTTTTCTTTATTGCCTGATGTGCATTTTGAGTGACACATAAGGTAGAAGATGACGACGACAAGTGATTAGGCACCAGAAGAAGTGGAGCGACATGAGAAGATGAAGGTAATGTGTGAAGAATTGAGATTAGTTAATGTAATATGATTATATGTAAAGTAAAGTAAAGATGTTGAAACGCATCATTGAGATAATATGATTATATGTAAAGTAAAGTAAAGATGTTGAAACGCATCATTGAGATAATATGATTATATGTAAAGTAAAGTAAAGATGTTGAAATGCATCATTGAGTTTAGTTGATGTAATATGATTATATGTAAAGTAAAGTAAAGATGTTGAAATGCATTATTGAGATTAGTTGATTATAAGTAAAGTAGTTGAAATGCATCATTGAGATTAGTTAATGTGACTTGTAATGCTGTTTTTGTTTCTCCCTTTTCTGACAGGTACACGGGAACACATGTGGTGTTGTTTAGAGTGTTTATTGAGCAACAAAGGTGATTTTTCAACTGAGAGAGAGTAGTTATTCCTCATTGGTTGTGAGTTGGTGTTTTGATGTTTGTTTGCAAACAAAAGCTCGGACATTGTCGATCTATCACACGACTAGTCCATAGACACGATATCTGTGTCGAGAGCTTTATGACTAAACCTATTGTTGGTACTGACATAATTGTCAGTATTGACAATATGGTTAAAGTCAGTTTGCAAACAAAACATTAAAATACTAACTTAAAACTAATTTGGAATAACTACTTTCTTTCAGTTGAAAAATCACCTTTGTTGCTCAATAAACACTCTAAAATAACTTATATAATAAAAAACGGGCTGCCAGAACCTATCTTAAAAAGATAGCGACTTTGAAAAAAATCCCGTTTTCTGTTCAACTTAAGAAAATGGGAAACCATCAAAGAAAATGGGAAATTTTCTCTGGCTCCAAAACTACCGTTTTCTATGACATCCCGTTTTCTACAACATCATGCTTTGCTTCTCCAAATCCAATATGGCTGTATGTTAACTTAGGAAAAATAAAGACATTGATTATATACTTTCTTTTATTATGCTCAAAATATTTCTATGTCCACATACATGAAAAATATACAGTCCACAAATAATGAAAAAATTTCTAAGTCCACAACACAACAAAAAAATACTAAGTCCACAACACATGAAAAAATACTAAGTCCACACAACAAAAAATTACTAAGTCCACAACACATGAAAAAATACTAAGTCCACACAACAAAAAATTACTAAGTCCACAACACATGAAAAAAATACTAAGTCCACACAACAAAAAATTACTAAGTCCACACAACAAAAAAATACTAAGTCCACAACACATGAAAAAAATACTAAGTCCACACAACAAAAAAATACTAAGTCCACACAACAAAAAAATACTAAGTCCACAACACATGAAAAAAATACTAAGTCCACACATGAAATTATTATAAGTCCATAAAGGATGGAAAATTTTCTAAGTCCACAACACAGGAAAAAAAACTAAGTCCACACAACAACAAAAAAATACTAAGTCCACAACACATGAAAAAAATACTAAGTCCACACAACAAAAAAATACTAAGTCCACACAACAAAAAAATACTAAGTCCACAACACATGAAAAAAAACTAAGTCCACAACATGAAAATTTTTCTATGTCCACAAAAAACGAAAAATTTACTAAGTCCACACAACCAAAAACATACTTAGTCAACACCACAAAAAATACTAAGTCCACACACCATGAAAAATTTTCTAAGTCCACAAAGGATGAAAAATTTTCTAAGTCCACATGACATGAAAAAAAACTAAGTCCACAACATGAAAATTATTCTATGTCCACAAACAACGAAAAATTTTCTAAGTCCACACAACAACAAAAAATACTAATTCCACACATGAAATTATTATAAGTCCATAAAGGATGGAAAATTTTCTAAGTCCACAACACAGGAAAAAAAACTAAGTCCACACAACAACAAAAAATACTAAGTCCACGCAACAAAAAAATACTAAGTCCACAACACATGAAAAAATACTAAGTCCACAACACATGAAAAAATACCAAGTCCACACAACATGAAAAATTTCTAAGTCCACAAAGAACGAAAAATTTGTTAAGTCCACATGACATGAAAAAAACCCAAGTACACACATGAAAATATTCTAAGTCCACAACACAGCAAAAACAACTAAGTCCACACACCATGAAATTTTTCTAAGTCCACAACATGAAAATTTTTCTATGTCCACAAAGAACGAAAAATTTACTAAGTCCACACAACCAAAAACATACTTAGTCAACACCACAAAAAATACTAAGTCCACACACCATGAAAAATTTTCTAAGTCCACAAAGGATGAAAATTTTTCTAAGTCCACAACATGAAAATTATTCTATGTCCACAAACAACGAAAAATTTTCTAAGTCCACAACACAGGAAAAAAAACGAAGTCCACACAACAACAAAAAAATACTAAGTCCACACACCATGAAAATTTTCTAAGTCCACACAACATGAAAATTTTCTAAGTCCATAAAGGATAAAAAAATTTTCAAAGTCCACAAACATAAATTAGTCCAATTCCACAAGAGGAAAAAAAACTAAGTCCACAAACAAAGACAATATTTCAAAGCACAAAATATGAAAAATATACCAAGTCCACACACATTGAAAATTATTACAAGTCCACAGGATAAAATAATACTAACTCCACAACATATGAAAATTTTTCTAATTCCACAAACAATGACAATATTTCCAAATACAAAAACAAACAATAAAATAATACAAAGTCCACAAACATCAAAAATATAATAAGTCCACAACCGATGACAATTATTCAAAGTCCACATACATTAAAAGTTATTCTAAGTCCACAAACATTGAAAATTATTACAAGTCCACACAAGTTCAAATAATACTAACTCCACAACATATGAACATTTATCTAAGTCCACAAACAATGAAAATTTTTACAAGTCCACACACGATACAAAATTATTCCCGGTCCACGGACGTAATACATTAATACGGAGCCACAGACGATAAAACATTTTCTATATCCACAAAATATTCAAAGTCCACAAACGATAAAATAATAACAAGTCCAAATACATATTAATTATTCAAAGTCCACACAGGATCAATTAATACTAAGTCCACAAAGGATATTCAAAGTCCACAATCATTATACAAAGTCCACATAAATTGAACATTATTCCAAGTACACAAACAATAAATTATTCAAACTCCACAAAATATTCAAAGTCCACACAACATAACAAAATATTCAAATATCCACAAACATCATTAATTATTCAGTCCACATAAATTGAACATTATTCCAAGTACACAAACAATAAATTATTCAAACTCCACAAAATATTCAAAGTCCACACAAATTGATCATTATTCCAAGTACACAAACAATAAATTATTCAAAGTCCACACAAATTGACAATTATTCAAAATACACAAACAATGAGACATTTTCAAAGGATAACAATTATTCCAATTCCACACAAAATACACAATTATTCAAACACCACAAACATCATCAATTATTCAAAGTCCACACGGGATAAAAAATTAGTCCGATTCCACCGGCGTAATACGTTATTCCGAGTTCGCGTGCGTCGATAATTATTGCCGGTCCTCGGACCCGACGCGTAAATTTCCCGGTCCACAAAAGGCAAAACAAATTCAAAGTCGACAAACATTATCAATTATTCAAAGTCCACAAAGGTTAACAATTTCAAGTCCACAAACAACTACAGGTTGTAACTCTCTAGTCCGGCATTCTGTGCTCCGCAAACTCCCGTGGTCCAAAACAATTTTACTTTCTCCAACAGGTACATAGGCAGTTTTTTTTTTTTTTCTTGGAAATTATCATTATTATAGCAGGAGTATTAAATTGTGGGTCAGTGACTTATGCCCAGGTGGGCTAATCCCCTAAAAAAAAAACCCCCAGGAAATTAAGGTTTGTTTACATCCAGCACTTCAGCTGCTCTCTCTCTCTCTTTGTCTATAGAGTACAACATTTAACCCTTCAGCAATAAATAAGTGTTGCTTTCATATTCTTATGTAGAGTAATGACGATATCTTTTCACATGTGCGCACTCACTTTTTTTATGGTTAACTACTTATATTGTTCCATTTTTTAACATTAAATAACATTACACGTACTTCAAACGAGCATATTAATTTTTTTGCATTAATTTTACTGCAGCTAAAATCAGGGTCTTATTTTCTTCAGTTTTATATGTACAACCAATCGGTCACCGGTTTTGTGAGCTTTAACGTAAACGATGCCGGCAGCCGTCTCGTCTCGTCTCCTCTGATATTCCACGTATTAATAATAAATTCTAGTGCTAATTTTGCACACACAAACATTAATTCAATAAAAACAAATTCACAAACATCAATTAAAATAGATATGAACAGTAAATAAGTGTTGCTTTCGTATTCTTACGTAAAGTAATGACGATATCTTTTCGCATGCCCACTTACGCGCGCGATCTCTTTTTTTTCTTTACCGTTATCGTTAGCTACTTCTATTGTTCCATTTATTAACATTACTTAAAACAACCATAGTCATTTGACTACAGCTACAGCCAAGGTCTTATTTTCTTCTCTTTTATATGTAGAACCAGTCAGTCACCGGTTTTGTAATCGACGAAAACAATGCCGTGTGTTTTAATATTCTACGTATTATTAATGAATTGTATTGCTCATTTTGCACACAAACAGTAATTCAATAAAAAAGACATTCAATAATGAATCTTTTCTACACGAGAGAAATGACGCT
>NW_024739064.1:350000-467453 GCF_018991925.1 Homarus americanus | reverse complement strand
AAGGCGAAGGTTCCGACACACCGTGCTTGTTGGCTACTCTGACGCGGAATTTGTAGTCACTCTTCGGTAGGAGGTTGGTAATGTCCACCCCACACCCGCGGATACCTGAAGGAGAAAGATAGAGAAGGAGTACAGATGTTTATATGAGAGAGGAAGATTACAGGTTAGAGGAATATCTGTCTGTTTATCTGTCATTCTGTTTGTTTTATCTTTCTTTAACTCTCTCTCTCTCTCTGTCTGTCAAGTTCATGTTTGTTCCCTCTTACACTATCATCAAGGTCCTTTGTGTTTGTTTTCGTATTGTATAAGTGTCTCTCTCTCTCTCTCTCTCTCTCTCTCTCTCTCTATCCTTTTATTGCTTGTTCTATACTTCTCTTTAGTGTCTTTTCATTCATTTATCCTTCTCTTCTCTCCCTCTTCTCCATTCGTGTGTCTCTTTCTCCTTTATTGGTTTAATGGTCTTCAACTGTCATCTCTTCATTCACCTGTTCTGTCTGTTTGTCTGTCTATCTCTTTTATTCTTCTCCTCTATCCCTTTTTCCTCTTAATTTCTTTGTTTACATCTATTAAAGTTCTATATTCATTCACCTGTCCTCATCATTCATCAGTCCTCACCTGTCATTCACTTGTCCTCATCATTCACCTGTCCTCATCTTACCTGTCCTCATCATTCATCAGTCCTCACCTGTCATTCACTTGTCCTCATCATTCACCTGTCCTCATCATTCATCAGTCCTCACCTGTCATTCACCTGTCCTCATCATTCACCTGTCCTCATCTCACCTGTCCTAATCATTAACCTATCCTCATTTTACCTGTTCTGACGGTGACCCATTCTCCTTCAGGACACTCGCACATCTCCAGAAGGTAGGTGACTGGCTGGCAGGGCGGGTTGGCCAGGTAAGGCATCCAGGTAATGGTCGCACGGCGGTCAGACAGGGCGCTAATCATGGGCTTATCCGGCAGGGGCATAGGGACACCTGAACGACGAATCCTGTCGAAGCCCTGGTACTCGTCTCCCACTGGGCGCTTCTTGCGGCTGGTCAAGGCTGTGGAGGGAATAACTTCGTCAGGTAGGTACTAGAGGCAGGAGAGAGAGGAATTACAAACCAGTCTATTCCTTGATACTTTTAATCAAGAGCGAATTTTAAAGGATTAAACATAAGGTCAAGAACACTCGGTATCTCACTCTCTCTCTCTATCTCATTAAAAATTACTCCTCCTTCGTCAGGTAGGTACTCACTCTCGCAGATCAGTTTGCCCTGGCAGGAGACCTCCCCGTGTTCGTTCCAAGCCTTGAGCATGTACATCCCGGCGTCCTCCGTGCTCACATGCTTGACGGTGAGGCGGATCAGTCCCTCGGGATCCTTCTCGATGACCACGCGGTTCCTGGAGGCGAGGCAGCAGGTGTAGCAAAGTGTTTGATCATCATTAACTATATTGAGAGTTTAGAAGGGATGTGTGTGTGTGTGTGTGTGTGTGTGTGTGTGTGTGCAAACATACACATAATCTTCCTAAAATACAGCAGTCACTTGAGCCACGAGTTTGTTAGGTTATCACAAGTAGCTTTTAACATTTCAGTGCCCTCCCCCCCTTTCTCTCTCTCTCTCTCTCTCTCTGTTTCCTTCCCCTCTTTCTCTTTCATCCTTGTCTCTCTCTCACTTACCTCTCCCATCCTTTCCCATCTTCATTTATCTGTCACATTCCTTCCTACCTCTCTCTCCCTTCTTCTTCCTCACCTTTCCCCTCCCTACAGCTATCTCCATCCTCCTCCCTCTACTCAACACCCTCGCCACCATCTCTCCATCCTTCTCCCCTCCCCACCACCCTATCCCACCATCCTCTCTCCTCTCCCTACTCCTACCCCAAATATTTATAATCCTTCCCAAACACTAACACACATCTTGTCCATTTCGTCTTGTTAGTTCTCCACTCAGAGTCAAAGTCAGGCATTATTCTCACTGACTCTTTCATCTGGCCCAGGCTTTCCTATCCTTTGGGAATAACAAAGTCAACACACACGGCGAATTGACTGATGATGAGTGCAAGGAAGGGTGAAGGGGGGGGGAGGGGTTGTCACTGTCTTTATTAATGGTGATGGTGAGAAGGCGGTGTCTTCATTATATTATATTGTGATAATGATGAAAGAGCAATTTTGAATCATGTGAAAACTTACACCTAACCGAACCTAACCTGTCCTGTCATACTCACGTGGAAATGACTTGACTGTTATTCTTGAACCACTTGAACTCAGGCTCTGGTTTGCCCTCGACGATGGCCTTGAAGAGAGCCTTGGAGCCCTCGAATACCTCCTGGTCGCCAATAACCTTGAGGAACACTGGAGCCTCGGCCCTGCGGTTGGGGTCCCTGTAGGGGGGAAGTACGGACCACCTCAGTTTTGTATGTGAGGAATAATTTTTCTTTAGTCCTTGCATTTAAACATAAGTTGTCCTAAGTTCACCACAATTGAGTTAAATTGACCTGAGTTGACCTATGTAAATTGGTATGGCTGTACACAAAACATAATAAGAGAACAAGTAAAACCTCTCCATTAGGTTCAACGTTCAACTTACACATCGTCTGCAACTTCCAGAGTCGCCTCATGTTCGATCTGTCCCTCGCGGTTCTTAGCCACTACCTTGTACTTGCCGGAGTCGCTGTAGGTGGTGTCCTTGAGGTAGAGCGTTTGGCCGTCTCCTTCCCTTCTAATGCGATACTTGTCACCATCAGGAACAATGGGCTCACCGTTGAAGTACCAAGACAACTCTGGTAGTGGGACTCCATCGTATTTCACAGACATCTTGGCGTCACGACCAGGCAACTGAGAGATTATGTAGAGAAATTTAGTTTTTTTTTATAATTTTACCCAGAGAATTTTTTTTAAAATTTGTTTGGGAAAATTTACTGTTTAGAATCTTTTCCAGGGAAGCTATTTTTAAATTTATGTGGGGAAGTTATGTTAAAATTGTGAGTGAAAATAATAAGACAGCTTTTACGGGAGAAAATACTGTTTCGAAATAAAAGGAAATTTATATTATCCGAGCTATCGCAACCCTGGCTATCAATACAAGAGAGTGATGTCCATACACTCGCTTTAAAAAGTATCCTTACGATTTTATTAGATAATCTGCTCTTAATAAGGTGCTGAAACTCTTCCGAATGGTCACCTCACAGTCCGTCTCAGCTGATCCGTGAGCATTCTGGATCACACACTTGTATTTGCCGGAGTCTGTTCCCACTGCTGGACGGATTTCTAAGTAAGCCTGAAGGTAGGCCGTAGAAGCATGGGATGAGTGAACTGTATCTCATAGAAAATGGACCAAGATCATGAATCATAGAAAATGGATCATAGAAAACTGACATCACTGGTCCTTAAACGATCGACCATAGAAAACGGGTCGTCAAATTAAACCATCATAAAACATATATAATCTAAAACAACAAACGAATATGACAAAGACTGAAAAAAAGGATAAGAACTGAAAATAAAATAATAACAAAGCAATTTAAGGACAAGGTGAAATAAAATGAGAAGTGACAATAATAAATGAAGGCATACTAAAGAAAACAAATTATTCTCCAGCTTTATTTACTGATTAATTAATTGGTTTATCTTTTAATTAACTTATTCATTATTCAGTATTAAATATAGTTTTTAATTATTTAACAAATTAAATAATCATTATAGCGAGTCTTGAATTGCAACCAAAAACAAACAAAACAAAATAAAAGTAAATAAATAAAGTAAACAAGAGACTAAGAACAAGAAACTTCAGAGGAAAAAACAATAACATAAAATAAAACAAAAAACAAAAGAAAAACGATAACACTAACTAAATAATAAACAGGACACGATAATAAATAAATAAACACATCCTCTAAGTTCTATCAACACACAGACAGGTCCAGCTCAGCAAAAGTTCATAAGGTGAATTATTCCTCGTAAGTAAAGATATCTGAATAATTTAAACGAAAGAATAAGATATCTCGTCTAGAAACTAAAACTGAATTAACACTGAGACTCTACCTTAACTAGAGATGTTCAATTAACACAAATTAGGAGACAAAATGACACTCTGATTTCAATGTTTGTCTAGTGTTATGAAATGTCTCTAGGTAAGGTAGAGTCTCAGTGTAATTTTGTCTTCTAACTTGTGCTAATTGAACGTCTCTGGTTAAGGTAGAGTCTCAAAATGACTTATTATTATTTTTGGAGGAAATTTTCCACCTTTGCTTAAATAAACTACACTGGAAATACTATATTAAAGTCTTAGGGAGGAGGACCCGGTGATGGGAGGGAAGGGGGTAGACTTGTCACCTCTTCCCCTCTCTGGACCTGCCAATTAAACACAACTACCAATTCTCAATAACAACACTAAACTACGTAACTATATACAGTTCACCTATAAACAACTGTACAGATTACAATTCAATATTCCCTGAACATCATCTGATTCCAGTATTCTGAGATAATGCGATTCTCAGTTTTCTATCCAAAAATTTAAATATTAACATTTCATACATTTTCCTCAATATTTTGTTCCGTATTCGAAGGAAAAAAGGTATAAACATCAAGGGGGAATTTATATAGCTACATAAATTCGATTCATGTCAATAAATACAAAAACTACCTCACCATTTTCTTTGATAAGGGAGGGAGGGAGGGGGGAACTTATCTAGAAATTCATTATGGATTCCTCTTAACAAACAACAACAGGTGGCTTTGTTGTTCATCGTGGTTCATCAAGGTCAGATTAAATTATAATCTGAGTCTTACCTGTTTCTGGAATGAATATAAAAACAGGATAGAATTAGGAGAGAGAATAAATTAAATAACAGAGAGAAAATGGATAAATATTACGTGATTTAATAGACGATAATTAATTAGCTAAGGTTTTGTAAGGTCATTCATACATAAATACAGACAGACAAAAGAATAGCTATGCTTATATACACAATTATACATATACACAAATGTACATATATACATAAACCATATAGATACAGGAGGTGACAAAACTACTTAAAGATCTATGGTAACTTTCAGACAGCACAACTCAAATCATCAACACGATAAGTCACACTCCCAAACACAATTCCAATATACATGTAAATCACAAACTCCTTTATCCACTGTATATAAATAGGAACTTAACCCAATTACTAGCAAGGTGTAAAAAATTAAAAAAATAGGACCCATCATTTACGCTTGTCTGATCGTTTCTATTAACGTAAAAAAAAATTATGGAAGGATTATGTAAATGAAGTGAATTGTTATATATTTTTTGGGGGGAAAGACTTGATGATGATAATAATTTTGGATTTTTTTTTTATAGATTTTTGGAAATTATGAAGAATTACGTGAATTATTGCTTTTAGGTGATACGAACAAGTGTATGTATGTATGTATGTATGTATGTATGTATGTATGTATGTATGTATGTATGTATGTATGTATGTATGTCAAATTCCCTTATTTGTTTCTCTCCTTTATTGCTCTTCTGCTTCCTCTTGTTAATGCTTCAGATTTCCTTGTTTCCCTCCCTCCCACACTAACGAGAGGGGGAAGAGACAACATGGGTGTTATGTTGATCAGTAAATAAAAAAGATGTAACTTATGGCTGAGGTTTTTGGCAGACACCATAAAGAGGCCAATGATTTGACCTCTTCTTCCTGTTCGACCTTTCCTTCCTTCCTCCTCCTTCTCATCTTCCTGTTCCTCCTCCTCCTCCTCGATCTCTTCTCTTCCTCATCCTCCCCTTCTCCTTCTCCTCCTCTACGCAGATGTGACTACCCGAGCACAACACTCACACCCTATCACCCAAGCACCACACACACCCTATCACCCTACTCACCCTACACACCCTACTCACCCTATCACCCTACACACCCTACACACCCTACTCACCCTACTCACCCTACACACCCTACTCACCCTATCACCCTACTCACCCTATCACCCTACTCACCCTATCACCATCGTAGGTGTAGAAGGCTCGGTCACCAAGCTTAATCTCTTGGCCATCCTTATACCATTTCATGTGGGGTACTGGTCCACCCTTCATTGCCACAGGGAGCCGGATAGTCTGGCCCTCGTCAAAGCTCATGTCCTTCAGGCCCTCAGAGAACCTGGCCGCACTGTCGGGTTGTCCATCCTCCCGCTTGAATCCTGTAGGAGGCCACGATGGAGGTTTTATTGAAGTATTTATTGTGTAAGTCGGGTTGTGTTTATCGATCTGGTCCATCTATCTAGACCAGAAGAGCCTTATGATAGTGTAGGAGTAGGGAGAGGTGGAGAGAAGGAGGAGGTGATGGAGGAGGAGGAGGAGGCGAAGAAGAAGAAGGAGGAGGAGGCGATGGAGGTGGAGGAGGAGGCGAAGAAGAAGAAGAAGGAGGAGGAGGCGATGGAGTAGGAGGAAGAAGAAGAAGAAGGAGGTCTTACCGAGGACTGAGAGAGTAGCAGAGGACTTGGAGTCACCCTCAGGATTCTTGGCCACACAGGTGATCTCGCCCATGTCACCCTCCGTAGCTGAGTCGATTTGGAGGATGACTGTTCCGTCTGGCTCAACAATCTGCTTGAAGTGTTTACCGTCGATGTTGATTGGCTGACCGTCCTTCAACCTAGGGGTGGGGGGGGGAGGGGGGGTGAATTATTCCGAAATCATTAATTAACCTAAACAAAATAAGTAACCTAACTTAACCTAACCTAACTTAACCTAACCAAACCTAACCTAAATTAACCTAACCTAACTTAACCTAACCTAACTTAACCTAACCTAACTTAACCCAACCTAACTTAACCTAACCTAACTCAACCTAACCTAGAATAGCTCATTATAACTGACGTAATTAACTCTCATATAATGCACAGTAATTACCACGCACAAGGTTACCTGAAAGAGCTATATTATCTTACCTGGCAACATAATTAATTCCTACACGTACACAACTTGTTAAACTGTCACGATTCAGCTTTGACCTTAAATTAACTTGACCTAAGGTAATGGAACATTTAACTATCTCGACCTAAGTTGACCTGATAACTCAGTATTTGACTTGAATTGACAAGATATTTCACCCTCTTGACCTTTCAATTTGACCTTAATTGACCTCTTAATACTTACCACTGGACCTCTGGCCTAGGTGAGCCTCCAAGCTTGACCTCCATCCTGACAGGGTAGCCGAGGATGACCTTGCTGGCCCTTAAGCTCTGGATAAACTCTGGCCTTGAAGGAGGAGCTGGAGAAACGGATGATGAAGAAGGGAATAAGCAAAACAATGATGACGAAAATGATAATGACGGAAAAATAATGATAATGATAATAATAACAATAACTTGATAACAATATTAAAATGATAAAATATAAATGAACTAAATGATGAGAGAGAGAGAGAGAGAGAGAGAGAGAGAGAGAGAGACCCATACTCATTCACCTCCCACCAATCACACACGATGGTTGATGACGTCAGACCTAACCACACCCAATCATTAATGTTCAACGTTGTAGTGACAATATGGTTATTCATTAACCCTATTAACAACTCGTTGACCCAATTTGATTGATGAATGCGAGGTAGTTATGTTGGATGGCAATTTGTGATTATAACAGCAGTTGGGTTATTACTGTGTGTTAGTTTCAGTCCTGGTATGTATGTATGTATGTATGTATGTATGTATGTATGTATGTATGTATGTATGTATGTATGTATGTATGTATGTGTGTATGTATGTATGTATGTATGTGAATGGAATGTGGCAATTTTTTTCTCTCTTTGTCTGTGTATGTCTCTCTCTCTCTCTCTCTCTCTCTCTCTCTCTCTCTCTCTCTCTCTCTCTCTCTCTCTCTCTCTCTCCCTTCTCTCTCTCACTCTCTCCCTTCTCCCGACTCACTCCCTCCCTCTACTTACGTGTCACAACCAGAGAAGTGTCGGCCTCTACAGCGCCTTCTTCGTTAGAGGCGTGGACGGTATACCTGCCCGCGTCCTCCTGGCTCACCACCTTGAACTCCAGGTAATAGAGTCCTTCGGCAGTGACTCCTGTGTCGATGACGTCTGTAGGATACACCTGGTGGCCATCCTTCAACCTAGAGAGAGAGAGAGAGATGATTGGAAGAAGGAGTTGTGGTTGTTGTGGTTGTTGTTGTGGTTGTTGTGGTTGTTGTTGTGGTTGTTGTTGTTGTGGTGGTGGTGGTTGTTGATGTTTTTGTCGTGTTTGTCGTTGTTGTTGTTGTTGTTGTTATTATTGGTATCATCATCATCATCATTTGTCCTCTACTGTACCCTAATAAGTCACTATACTACTGTTTATAGTGACTGTGAATTTCAAGCTAATGGTGTGATAGTGACGGATGACTCTTGACTGGTTGGTGTTAGTGAAAATAGTGATGATGATGGTGGAAAATTATTATAAAAAAGTCCTACGAGTTCAACTCACCATTTGACCTCTGGCTTGGGGAATCCTATGATCTTGACCTCAAACTTGCAGGATTTGCCGTCCATAATCTCTTGGTCTTTAGGTTTCCTGGTGACCTTTGGCTTCATACGAACAGCTGTGAGGGAGGGACAGAAAGAGAGAGAGACGCTGATAAATGTGGAATAGGAGAAATATGAGATAGAATAACTAAATATATGGAAAGAGGTCTCACACACACACACACACACACACACACACACACACACACACACACACACACACACACACACACACACACACACACACACACACACACACACACACACACACCGCCTCCTCCTTCAAACAAAAGCCAGCTGACTCCTTCAACACAGCGGCAGGTTATGAGAGCTCTGAGACGATGTTTTTGGCCCTAATGTCTTACTTTCCTACCTCCACCTGCCTCACCTTCCTACCTCCACCTGCCTCACTTTCCTACCTCCACCTACCTCACCTTCCTACCTCCACCTGCCTCACCTTCCTACCTCCACCTGCCTCACCTCTCTATCAAAACTCCCCTCAGATAAAAACATGACCTCAAGTGTTGACGGTGCCCAGGGAGCCACTCAGGGTGTTAACTTCTAAACAACAGGTGACCAAGAAAATACCTTTATATCTTTTCACCTTATACTCGAGGACCGCTTCAAGGTGCTGCTTCAAGGAAATGCCAAGTTGGGTCGTGTTTACCTCTAGCGACACAAGTACTTTCTAGATTATCGTTTGATATAAAATTCACGAGAGTAAAAAATATATATGTATGGATGTTGTTTTTATTGACTTTTAATTAACTCACCTAACCTAACCCAACCTAACCTAACCTAATCTAACCCAAATAAACCCAAACCCAATCAGCTAGTATACTCACGCCTGACCACAAGGGCGGTCTCAGTGCTGGTCTCGTTAAGCTCGTTGCTGAACTTGAGGCGGTACTGGCCAGAGTCGATGGAGGAAGCCTCGACCAGCGTCAGGGAGATGGTGGCTTCACAGTACGAAGTCTTCTTGATGTCGATCTTAATCTTTCCAGAGGCCTCACACACGTCTCCGTCCTTGGTCCTGATGGGACGGAGAGGACAAGCCGGGTCAGATGATGGCGGGATAGACGGAAGGGACAGAACACTGGACAGGATACGGAAAGACGACGAGGAGAGGTATTTGATACGAGGACTGAGGAGGATGAAGGTGAGAGACAGAAACAGACAGAAAGAGACAGAAACACACAAAGACAGACAGATAAACAGAGAGGAATATGGGACAGAAGCAAGGGATGGAAGGAAGGAAGAGGAAGAATGATGATTGAGATTCTTGACTGTCTACATGCAGATGACTGGAAGAATGACCTACGTGGGCGAACTACACTATGGGTGACCTGACTCCCACACACGGGGGGCGGGGGAGTGTAGGGGGTGTGTGTGTGGGAGGAGGGATGTGTGTGTGGGGGTGGAGGGTCTTTCACTATAGGGGGAGGAACCATACTATACAGGGGTGCTAATACACTATATAGAGGAAGGGGATGATTATATACACTATACTGTATGGGAATGACTGATGACAACATAGACTCTTGCTGACATTGAGGGAACTCCTGACACTTACTGACAAAATAACAATAGGAACTCCTGACACTTACTGACAAAATAACAATAGGAACTCCTGACACTTACTGACAAAATAACAATAGGAACTCCTGACACTTACTGACAAAATAGCATTAGTAACTTACACCTAACACCTGCTGACACAATGATATTAATAACTGCTGACATTTGCTGACACAATTAACATTAATATTTAGTTCTTCATTATTTCATTCTACTTGAAAAAAAACCCACTTATTTTTTCCTCGTGTTTTCTTCATCATTATACATTATCTTCTTCTTCACTGTCTCCCTCAATCATTAACCTTCCCTTCCCATCTCCCTTGTTTTTTGCCTTTACCATTACACCTCTTTTATTCCATCTCCTATTTCTCATTTTCTTCTTACCTTCTCTCTTTCTTTCTCAACCTCCTTCCTTTATTCTTTCTTTATCTTCTCTTTCCTCCCCTCCTCCTCCTTTTTTCCTTCCTTATCCCATCGTAGAGAAAAAATAACATCTCTTTACCCTCTCCCTCTCTTCTTTTCCTCCTTCAAGTCCATACATTTCCCTCTCTTTTCCTCTCTTTTCCCTCTTATCATTTACCCTCACCTCTCACCTCCTACTTCTCCCCTTCCTCCTTTATCACTCTCCTCACCTTCTCTTCTTCAATCATCTTCCTCACCTCTTACTTCCTCCTAATTCTCTTCCACTACCTAATTTTTCTTCCTCCTCTTCTTCTTCCCTCTTCCTCTCCCCCCCCCTTCCCCCCCTTCTTCCCCCCCCCCTCTTCCTCCTCCAACTCACCAGACAAAGTTAGGCCTTGGTGACGCTCTTATCTTGACAGTAAGCGTAACATCATCACCCTCAGCGCCCTTCGTGACATTATCCAGGCCTTCCACAACCTCGCAGGGTAGTTTCTTCTGCACCAGCGAGGCCTTAGAGCTACACTCCCCCACCAGGCTTTTGGCTGCGACTGACACCTGCAGGAGAAAGGGTAGCCACAGGTGAGGTTTGGGTTAATTAAGATACGTTAAGGTAAATTAAGGTATTCTATTGTAAATTATGGTTTATTAAGGTAAATCCAGGTAAATCAAGTAAATTAAGAATAAATCAAGGTAAATCAAATTAAATCAATGAAAATAAAGGTAAATCAAGGAAAATTCAGGTAAATCAAGGTAAATCAATGAAAATAAAGGTAAATCAAGGAAAATTCAGGTAAATCAAGGTAAATCAAGAATAAATCAAGGTAACTCGGTCACTCACATCACCGTAGTCGTCCATGTTGAGGTCCTTGATGGTGAGGCAGTAGACGCCAGGCTCAGGGTTGGTGAACACGTGGCGATCGTCCGCCTTCACTGGCACTCCGTTCTTCTTCCATTGGCACTCAGGCAGCGGTAGACCTGACGCTCGGAGGGTGAAGGTGACGTCATCTTCTAGACAGTAGTTCAGGTTCTCCAGGGCGCCAATTACTGCTGGTTTCTCGGCTGTGTAGTGAAGATTAGATAGATAGATAGATAGATAGATAGATAGATACATACATAGATAGATATATAGATGAATAATTAAACAGAAAAACCTAAAGCAAAAATTCATTCTTAATAATAATAATAATAATAATAATAATAATAATAATAATAATAATAATAATAATAACAATGACAATGAAAATAATAATGACAATGATCATGATAATAATGACAATGGTAATAATGACAATGATAATAACAACTTCGTCTCCCCCTCCACCCTAGTTCAAGTCCAATATTACCTGTGCTAATTAAGACGTCCTCAGCAAGTAATTTTCAGGTATCGTTAATGACACTCTCACCTGTCCTGGTTCTTACCTGTGGGTCAATTATCTTCTTCTGCCACCTTTCTTTCTTTTTCTCTCTCTCTTTCTTTCTTTGTATCTGACTCTCTTTCTCTCGTTATCTCTATTTCTCTCTCTCTCTCTCTCTCTGTCCCTCTTTTGTTTCCTCTTCTCCCTCTTCAAAACTATTCTTAATTCTCTATATTTTCTGTTCATATTTCTATCTTTTCCATTATCTCTCTCTCTCTCTCTCTCTCTCTCTCTCTCTCTCTCTCTCTCTCTCTGCTATAACATTAATCACCTTGTTTTTTCCCCTCTCGGTGTTCCCCTCTTACCACCTCTCTCTTAATCTTTCCTTCCCTCCTATTCCTCCTACTTCTCCTCTTCCTTTCACTCTTTCTTCCTTTCCTTCCTTTCATTTTCACTACCCTTCCTTAATTTCACCTTCCTTTCTCCTCACCTGTCACTCTCACCAGCTCTCCCTCACTCAGCATCCCTCCCCCCACTCCCCTCCCCCCTCCCTCCCCCTCTTTCTTTCCCCTCCCCGTTCCTCTCCCCCCTTTCACTACCCAGTCCAGATACTCACTGTGGACCTTGACAGTGCAGGAGCCAGCCTCACTACCAGCAGCGTTCGAGGCAGTGAAAGTGATCTTGCCAGCGTCCTCTAACACGGCAGAGTGGATCCGGAGGCCATAAATCTCCTTCTCCTCATTCCGTGTGTACTCGAAGTGTTCTCCGTCGTGTAGTTCCTTCCCCATGAGAGTCCTACGGGTCAGGGAAAGCCAAGGATATCCATTAGGAGGGTTTAGTGATAATATCCTACGGTCAGGTACAGCATTGGATTAATATTAAGTGTCTTGCAATCTTCTTCGTGTGGTTCCTTCCCTCTGAGCATCTTACAGAAGAAAGATGGAGGTGAGGAAAGTCCTTATTTGATCTGCAGGATGAGGGAAGGAGCCTAAGGGAGCACAAGAGGACGATACTCTTAATATCCTACATTGTTGACAGGAACATTGGACTTAATAATCCTCAAACATCCTACCTATAAGGAGGGACAAGGGGATGATATGGAACTATTGGGAAGGATTGTATAGTGAGGAGCGAGATAGATATCCTTGGAGGATTACATAACTGATGACAATTTAATATCCTACGTTGGGGATGGATATACAAGTCCTACGATAGCTACATGAAGGATACATACTCCACATCCTAAGACCCTAGTAGATAAACAATAAAGATATCCTTCAAGTATCCTACAGAGAGAAAGGATTTATGTATAAAATCCTATTACTGTAAGGAGGGGGGGGGGGATATGGGTCCTATGAACTCCTGTACGTGTCTGTGAGAATCTGTGAGTGACTGGATGCGTCTCGGAGTTCCTGAAAGTGTCTGTGAATGTCTGTAAGTATCTCTAGACGTCTATGAACTCCTGTACGTGTCTGTGAATGTCTCTAGACGTCTATAAACTCCTGTACGTGTCCGTGAATGTCTCTAGACGTCTATAAACTCCTGTACGTGTCTGTGAATGTCTCTAGACGTCTACAAACTCCTGTACGTGTCTGTGAATGTCTCTAGACCTCTACAAACTCCTGTACGTGTCTGTGAATGTCTCTAGACGTCTATAAACTCCTGTACGTGTCTATGAATGTCTCTAGACGTCTATAAACTCCTGTACGTGTCCGTGAATGTCTCTAGACGTCTATAAACTCCTGTACGTGTCTGTGAATGTCTCTAGACGTCTATGAACTTCTGTACGTGTCTGTGAATGTCTCTAGACCTCTATAAACTCCAGTACGTGTCTGTGAATGTCTCTAGGCGTGTGTTAACCACTCACCAGACCATGGTAGGCGGGGGGAAGGCGTGGATAGGCACAGTGAGGTGGAGGTCCTTCCCGTAATCAACAGTCTCGTCGGCTAGTGGTCCAGGTTGTGGCTTCACCAACACCCCCATGCGGCACTGACGAGAGAGAGAGAGAGAGAGATGCTATTATTGGCCGCGTGAGAGTAGCAGTGGGGAGAGGGGAGGGTAGGGGGTGAGATAACGGGTGAGATAAAGGGTGAGGGAAGGGGGGGAGGGAGTAAAGAGGGGTAGAGAGGGAAGGGATGGAGAGGGAATAGAGAAGGGGGAGAGAAGGAAGTATAGAGAGGAAGAGAGGGAGGAGAGGGTAGGGAAGAGAGTTGAGATAATAGAGGAAGAAGAGGTGAAGGAGAGGAAAAAGGGGGTGGAGGAAGGGATAAGGGGTGAGAAAGGGTAGAGATGAGATAATGAGGGAGAATGGAGGGAGAAGAGAATGAGGGAGGAGCGAGAGGGAAGGAAGATAAAAGTGAAAGGGAGGGGAGAGACTGAGATAAGGGGGGAAGTGAGAGTATGAATAGAGATGAGGGAGAGGAGAGAGATGAGAAAATGAAGGAGGGAGGGAGGGAGAGAGAGAGAGGATGGTAAGGGAGATGAGGGAGATTAAGGGAGGAAATGTGGTGATTGATGAGGGAACTATCAGTGATTGGAGGGAAAATAACATTGATTGGAAGAAATTGGAAGTGATTAGATAAAAAAAAATAACCAAGGAATCAAAAAAATAAAAATGATTCGGGAAAAACCCTACAGGTAATCACACCTTATTGAGAGTTAATTACACGGAAGGAATCACGTTCAGGTAAAGATGTAAATACCTGGACACACACACACACACGCACACACACACACACACACACACACACACACACACACACACACACACACGCACACGCACAGCACACACACACACACACACACAACGAAGCCACAGTAGCAATCTGATAATTTTTTTCCCAATACACAAACAACAGAGAGAGCTGATTGGTCTTGTGGGAGGAGCTGTACACAAGAGCCTAAATGGTTTTTATATTACAGCCAAAGGGAAATTCATTTTTTCTCGTAGGATGTTGTATACTAAAGCTATTTATACGACCTGGATTTAAAAATAATAAAACTCTGTGAGTGTAAAGTGTTAAGTGTTAAGTGTTAAGTTGTAAAGTGTTAAGTGTTAAGTGTAGAGCGCTTAGTGTAAAGTGTTGGAAGTGTTAGGTGAAAATTTTTAAGTGTAAAGTATTAAGTGCTAAGTGTTAAGTGTAAAGTGTTAAGTATACAATATTGGAAGTGTTAAGTGTTGCAAGTGTAAAGTGTTATAAGTATGTATGTTAGACAAGTGCTACAGAAACAAGTGTTGTAAGGTATCTCAATCATTCAAGTGCTACAAAGTGTTATATCGTACAAACCGCTACAAAAACAGATGTCTGTAAAGTATCTTATAAGTGACTAATTAAGTATTTAAGTAATTCATTGTTTTACTTACGGTAGTCTGACACTCGCCATGTTGGTTCTTGCCCTTGACAGTGAAGGAACATTTCTCCGTTTCCTTCACCTCCTTCACTATCAAGGTGTGCCAACCAGACATCCGTTCACAGGTGACCTCAAACTTCTCAGAGGTAGGCAGTGGCTTCCCGTCCCTCAGCCTGGAAGAGAGATGGAAGGGGAGACTGAGTGGGTTTTTGCTTCTTGTGGTCGGGGTGAGGGAAGGGGTAGAGGGAGGGGATGGGTTTGTTGTGTTTTGTGGAAAGGGGCTGGCTGGAAGGTGGCTGGCTGGCTGGAAGGTGGCTGGCTGGCTGGAAGGGGTTGGCTGGAAGGGTCTGGGTGGAACGGGTGGAAGAGGAATGTTTACAATGCTGTTTTGTTGGTGTATTTGGGTGTTATTTTAAGAATTCTGAGAGAGGATTTTAAGACAAAGAAAGTTGGAGGTAACTCTTGTGTTTTTTTTCCCCACTCTTTTCTTTCATATTTTCTTTTTAATTAATCTGATTTTCTTTCTTTTCTCTCGCTCTCTATTTACCCCTTTCTCTTTCTCTATCTTTCACACTCTGTTCATTTTTCTCTCTCTCTTTTTTTATGTTCTTTGTATCTCTCTCTGTCTCTCAATCACTTTCCATTATCTCTCTCTACTCTCTTTACCTCCCAGTCTCTCTCTAGTTCTCTATTACTGCTCTCTCTCTATTCACTCTCTCTCTCTCTCTCTCACCTCCCTCCCACTCTCTCCCTGCTTTACAATCATTTCTTAAAGTCTGTTCAGTTTTCCTTTACAAACTCCAACCAAATCCTTTGACCACATCTCACAGGGCCAACACAAGACTCGCCTCACCTACTTCACTCAAAGGATAAGGACAAACTCACTACAAAAGCAACACGAGTAAAACGAAACAAAAATTGGTGCAGAGAGTGTGTGGGTGTGTGTGTGGGTGTGTGTGGGTGTGTGTGTGTGTGTGTGTGTGTGTGTGTGTGTGTGTGGGTGTGTGTGTGTGTGCGTAATGTTGACTCACGGATGTATAACTATTTGTTACTTCAAAGGCGTGGGGAAATTTGAGGGTTGGTGGGGAAAAAATGGTAGTGACGTGGGGAAAAATGTCACATACTCATTATTCAGATAGGTACTATCTCTTGATACTTACCTTACTCCCGACACTTTCCTACCCAAGCAGCGTAACACTTAAATAACAATATATCACTTCTCTGTCACTTTCCTTAATATTTCCAGTGGCACTTTCCCTCCCCATCCCTATTACTCTCCTTAATATTTCAATGGTACTTCCCTTGCCCCCCTCTATGAAGTACTTTCCTACTCCTCTTGGCACTGTGACACTTACCATTGGACCTCAGGGATCGGGTCGCCTACGATTTGGCACTTGATGACGGCGTCTGTGTGTTCCTTTACAAACACGTCCTCTAGTTTGTTACGGACTCGAGCCTCCTTCTCTGCGGGGGTAGAAAACGACACAAGTGGTGAGTGTGGTAGTGTGGTGTGGTGAAGGTGTGGTGTGGTGGTGAAGGTGTGGTGTGGTGGTGTGGTGAAGGTGTGTGGTGAGGGTGTGGTAGTGGTGGTGAAGGTGGTGTGGTGAAGGTGTGGTGAAGAGGTGGTGTGGTGGTGAAGGTGTGGTGTGGTGGTGTGGTGAAGGTGTGATGAAGGTGTGGTAGTAGTGGTGGTGAAGGTGGTGTGGTGAAGGTGTGGTGAAGGTGTGGTAGTGGTGGTCGTTGTGTGGTGGTGGTGTAATGGTGTGGTGTGGTAGTGTGACATAGTGTGGTGGTGGAATGGTGATCTACACACACACACACAACATACCATCAGCCACATCCACTCTCGTACAGGTCCATACAACATACCTCAAAATAACCTTCACGCCAGGATGACTATACACACAGGTATGATCAATTACCTGGCCAAAACGATGATTAAAACTCGGCATTATACGTTTCACAAATATCAAATATCACCAATATCAATTTACTCTCCCACTGATCCCGAATAAAGTTGACCTGATATATGTATGAGTGGAAAAAGGTCAGATAAGCTACATCAAATAAAATCAAGCTTAATATATCATTCGTATTTATATATGGGACGTAAGTTTTATTGAAATTTAAAGAAAAAGTTCCACGGAAATCTAAATAAAAAAAAGTTCTTAAAACACCCTCTCTCTCTCCCACCCCATCCCACCACACCCCACCCCACCCCACCCCACCCCCATGAGGTTCTTGCCCTGCGTCTTGAAGTAAACGAGACCACCCCCTCACGTGGTTAGATTGCATGCAAATTGAATGAGTTGCAAGGTGGCTATACCGAGCACAGTCATCAAGGAGTAATGCAATCAGAGGGAGTCGCTTGTCCCAACACATATTAGAGGTAATGATAGGTCAACGCTCTCTGTCTGTCTGTCTGTCTGTCTGTCGTAGTCCCTCACTCATCTCCCACCTTAACATACCTAATCAAATCCTCCTTTACCCCCTCTCTCTCTCTCTCTCTGTCCCCTCTCTCTCCTCTCCCTCTCTCTCTCTCTCTCTCTCTCACCCACTCACACATTCACCACCCACATTTCACCTAACCTAACCATCACCCCCCCAACACACACTCACCCTTGACAGTAACTTGGCCCACTTCCTCAACCTCCTTGATCTTGTTCTTCAGCACGCACTTATATTCCCCTGAGTGTTCTGGGTCACTGCCAATCCTCTCCACTGTGTACTTCTTGCCATCGAAAGAGAATTTAACACTGTCCTCTTCCTCCTTCAATTCCTTGCCGTTGCAGTACCTGTTAATTGGATCAACAGAAGGTGTGAATGAGTTGGTTGATTTTTGTGGTAAGATGGAGTATTGATTGACTTACTTACTCATATACTGACGGAGAAGATGAAAACAGGGTGTATATTTTTTTGTTTTTGTTATTTTGTTATTTTCCTGTTATCTCGTCCTTTGTCCTTGTTGGTTAGGTTAGGTTAGGTTAGGTTAGGTTATCGTTAAGGTATTAGATGAAATAAGGTAGGGTGCCTAATCTTCACGTGATCTAATTTTCCAGATTAAATGCATCACACAAAAGTACCGTACCAACATTCCCTTGCAACTTGCAGAAACGTGATGGTATTAAGGTTTAGGACACGTACTGTATATATGATGTTGCTGTGTGAGTGTAAAGAAAGTGTGCAAAATTTATCCTTTTAGTGTAATTGAAAGTGAGTTTAAAAAGGTTTATTTTGTGAGAGAAACTCATTTTGCAATTTATGTAATGGATGCGTGTAGTGAGTCCCTTACTATCTGAAACAACGTATTTTTTGTTATTATTATTATTATTATTATTTACATACTTTACTATATGAATTTTAAACAAATAAGACCAATGGTATTTTTCCAATCTCTTTTATTTGTAATATTTCGTAGACAAACTTAAACAAAAATAAGGAGTTACAGATTTGGTTTTCTTTTTCGTCTCATCTTCGGATAATGAGATTCAGGTGAACTTAAGAGTGCAGGAGAAAAGTCGGTATCCTGCACGAAGAAACTCAGATTTTTACCTAATTTACAAGATGTGGATAACCATTATTATCGCTAATTAACAAAAACGTATAATTAATAGGACGATGATGTTATTTTTTTGTGAATAATTTACACAACATTATTTCAATCAACGTCGCTTGAAATAAAGAGACCAGGTCAGGACCTGACCTGTACTGACCTGAGTTAGCTTAGGTTATTTTAGGTAAGTGATGTCAGTAGAGGGCGGAGTGATGTCAGAAGGGGGCGGGGAGATAACAAAAGGGGAGGAGCATTGTCGGAATTGGGCTACTTGATATCATAGGGGGCGGAGCTATATCGTAAGGGGGCGGAGCGATGTCAGAATTGGGCGAAGAGATATCAAAAGGGGGCGGAGCTACTGTATATCGTAAGGGGGCGGAGCTATACCATAAGGGGGTGGAGCGATGTCGGAGGGGGAGGAGTCAAGGATCCCTCTAAGACTGTAATAGGGGGAAGCACTCAAGTTCCGCCTATTATACTCTCAACAGGTACTCAAATTAAATCCAACTGGACGAGGTAGGACGTCCTGAAGTCACTTGACCTCAGCGAGTGGACAAAGACGACGACAACCCCAGTGTATGAGAAGAATATATAATATAATTCCTTATAAACTATTAAATCATTGAATAAATTAATACAATATTTTTTGAAATTGTTAAAAGTAAAAAAAAATATTAAAGATAATAATAATATTTGTATACATATTGCAACTAATAAAAATACAACAATTTTACGACAATATCATTATCATCATCATTACTACTGAAAATGACATATCACCATTATTATTATCACTACTGCCAGCATAATTATCATCATTTAGTTTTCTGTTTATAATCTTAGTACCAGCAACACTCACCAGGTAGCCACAGCCTCGGGTACAGCAGTCGCCTCCACCTCCAGAACGAATTTATGCATGGCGATGAAACTCTTGCCATCCTTGAAGTTACTTTTTACGATGTGCGGAGGAGCTGTAGTGGTGAGAGAAGTGGTGATTAGTGGTGCAAGTAGTGGTGAGAGAGAGAGAATGTGTGTGTATCTTTAAAACTTTAGTGAGAGGTTTTCAGAATCAGTCACAGGGATGGGAGAACGATACCATGGGTGATTCGTATCAATAGAGAGTTAGATTAGACTCTATAGACGGATGGATTAAGGAATAGTTTATATAGATAACCTGTGTAATATCTTCATACTCAAGGGATTAAGTCAGTGTACTCAAAGGGTTAGTAATCATCGTAAGAGTCATCGTACTCAAGGGGTTAAATCATCGTCCTCAAATGGGGGGAGGAAATTTACGTACACAACAAATGTCAAGTAAAAAGTAACTATTTCCTTTAATTGAGTTGAGAAGGAAATTGAGTTTGAGATTGACTAACAAATTATAAGTACCTAAAGCTATTGATGTTCTGATGGAGTGTGAAAAGTTGGAATTGAAAGTTGAAATGAAAAATGAATTTGAGAGATGGATTGGAAATAATGATCTTACAAGTTATGAATAATTTAAATGGAAATATAGTTGGAGAAAGGGATTGAAAAATATGAATAGGTCCTAATCATTGTCATTTTTTTAGGCTTATGAGTATTTGAAAAGAAAATCTACCAAAAGATTGGAAATGGTGAAGAGATTACCTAGACTAATATTTTAAGGATTAGGAAGAGTTATAAGGTATGTAAGTCATAGAGAAAGATTGGAAAAATATGAAAAGATCACAATCACTGATCTTGTAAGGATTAGAAATAGTTGAGAGATTGAGTCAAAGATTAGGGAGACAGAATTAACAATATGGGGTCTTATACTGTGTAACTCCATAGAACGATCAGAGACTTGTGTTTTGTGTCAATATTTGGACAACAAATAAACAAAAACACCCAAGAACTAACACAAACAATGAAGTAAAACTATATAAACAAACAAACAAATAAACACACAAATTTACATAACACATAATTTAATTTTTATATGAAAAATATCCTGAAGGAATTGATGTTTTGAAATAATATCCTAAAGCTGAAAGAAGGTTGTCAAGGGACTGTGTGTGTGTATGTGTGTGTGTGTGCGTGTGTGCGTGTAAACCACAATTTAATCTTTGCCTTCAACACTGATTATTCATCTCGTATCACTGAAAAATATTACAAAACGGCTCCTCCAGAGACTGAATCCTCAACCAAGACTCTTTTGATGTTTCGATGAATATATGAAGGTAATTTAGATCAGTAGAACGAATCCCTGAAAAGATCAACGTGATTCGATATCTCCAGTCCATCATTTGGTGCTTCGAATACCACAGTGAATTCAATTAGATCACTAGAGCGAATCCCTCAAAGCACCCACGTGATTCGAAACTTCTAAATGTATCAAAGAACCTGAGTCTCTTGTAGTTCGAACCTCATTTACAGTATTTACAGGGTAGAGTATGAACACTATGGGGGGTCTCGGTAGGTAGGTAAGAGAAGAGGAAATAAAAGGAAGAAGGAGAAAGGAAGTGGCAGGATGGAGAAAGGAAAAGGACGATAGAGGAAGGAAAAAAGGAGGAGGAAAGAAAGGGCAGGGTCACTATCCCATGTATGACGTCATAGATCTACGTCACTCACAAATCTAACCAACAAACACAAAATCGAAAGATATAATAATTTAGCCTCCACTCTTAACCCACCGAGTATTGAAAGGTTAAATCGTCGTCGTCAAAAGACAGATTACCTTCCAGATACTGCCAAAAGATTACTATGAAAGAGCAATTATCTTATTACTTCCCGTGAGGCATATTAACGTTATCCCAATACATGATCTGACTTCGGTTTTGGTTTAGATATAAAATATTAAACGAACAAACTTGACTTGAAACGAATTTAATATTAACAACAATTAACTAAAATATGTTCTTATATTATGTTCCGAATGAAGAGGATTAATATACCAATTAATTCATACTGAGAGTTGAATTATGTTTGTACCGGAAGACAGAACAATTAGTGACGACATGTGTAATCCTTAATGATCAATTCAATCCTCCTATGGGATCAGGTACATTGAATATTATACCTGGAATTACACTGATTATTTTATTTATTATTTTTTTATCAGAGGCTAATGTGTGTAATTCTATAACAAGTCGTAATCTGGGTTAATGGAATCACAGAAGGTCGAAAGGTCGAGCAAAAAGTCATATAACCTGTACAGCATTGAATTTCGACTAAGACTCTACCTTACATAGATCCGTTCACTGAGCACCAGATAGAAGATACGTCACTGCCGATGAGTGAAACACCGCAGCGTCTGGAACTCACTCGTCCTTGAAGGTTCCCGACTAATTGATGGGAGAGCGGTAAAGGGGAAAACAAAACTGAGGATAGGAGCTTCAGTGACCCAAGATTACGATTCAGAGGTTCAATTTGGATAATTTGAGAAAGGGTTCATTTCAGTGTGTCTGTTGGTTCGAAAATATTCCGAAACACCAAGCACACGACTGAGCAAGAGGTTGTAATGCAGTAGTTTCAGTGGTTCAGACAAGACAGTGATTCAGTGGTTCGGACAAGACAGTGATTCAGTGGTTCGGACAAGACAGTGATTCAGTGGTTCAAAGAAGACAATGAGGACTCTGAACCAAGTATCGAACTGTAGGTGTAAAAGTCTCGAATATCACTTGACGAATTTCCCTCAGCACAAAATTAAAGTTACGTCAAAATACAATACACATATACACATAATACAACACTAAATACTGTAAGTAGACACAGATTATTAAGAAACATAACAGATATATACAAATAAAGCAACAGGACAGATTATACCAAGAGAAAAATAAGATATAAACATTATACAAAAGTTATATTAAATCGTAAGTCATCGACGTAATGGTCACTATATACTAGAAGAGAAATAGAACGAACATATTACAGAGTATAAACTACGTGTTTTGTGAGGTATAACGACCAAACGAGTCTACTGAAGCGTGTCATATACGGTATATGCCCAAATATGCTTACTCATGCTTTGGTTAATTATAGAATCTTAAGTTTAATAATCGATTTTTAAAATAATAAGTAAAGAAGCTTTTTTTTTTTTTTACTTTTATTTATTTTTTTAGTTTTGTCGTTTAATATTATTCAATTCGCTTATTGCAATTTAAGTGGGTTAAGTTAGTTTTAATTGGGTCGCTGTTTAATGGTTCGCCCTGACGCTGTGAGCTACGGTGAGTTGATGAGAACATTGCTGGTGTTAACTAGTGTCTGAGGCAGCGGTCCTACCACCAGCTCGTGCTTTAAGGAGAAGAAGGAAAAAGAGAAAATAAATAATAATTGAAGACTTTTACCAAAACAAAAGAGAGAAAGAAGCAACTGGTTTTTATTGATCTGAAGTTAGAACATTGAAGCGGCAAGTGAGGCAGCGATGGTAGTTGTTATTTCTCCTTTCTACTTCTTCATCTTCTTTACCTCCTCCTTCGTTGTCTAATGAAGCCACCATTGGGCTTCTACTTAGCTTCTCCTGCGGTTTCTTTCTCCCCTTGGAAACCTCCTGAGAGATGGAGAGTTCACCAGCATTGACTAAACCTTCCGTGTTCGGAGTCGCAAGGTTCGAACTTTCGGCATCGGCTTTGGCTTCATTATCAGAACGTGAGGGTGAGGAGGTCAAGTGGTCATCCTTCTCCTTCTCACTCTTCCCTTCCTGACCACTTAAGGAGTTCTTGGTGTCCATGTTGTCGCCAGGAACACCATCCTCACCAAGGCCGTCGTCAAAGGAAACAGATTTCTTCGTGTGTTTTTTTCTCTTCCCTGTGCCATCATTTATCAGATCATAGCCTTTTCCCCCACCACCACCACCGTCATCATCATCGTCATCAGAGCTACGGATGAGGATGGAACGCACGTCACTTCGATTCTCCTCTGTCTTAACTTCCTCCTGGATAATCAAGGGGGCCACGTCCTTCCTTACATCCTCGTCCTCGTCAGATAACACACCCTTGTACTCCTCAACCTCTACGGTGTGTAACAAATGGACGATGGAGGACTTGGACACGTCATCTTGGTCACCCACATCAGACTCGGCTGTAACGCAGGAAGAGAATAAGACATCAAGACCCACTATACACTGCTCAAACTTACACAAGGGAACAATTACCACCATTTTATAACTTACTCTTTTACCTTAGAGCAAAAAGTGTCTATTTTGTTGATATATAATAAATTAACTTCATTCAAACACATTAAATATTAATTATTCCTTAATGAGCATTCGGGGTCAAATGTTCGCTCCCTCTAAAACTGAAGCAGTATCGACCCTAAAATGAGACAACACCACACAGCAGCTTCAAAGATTCATTCCCCTGACTCAGGTTCATCACGGAGAGCGAACTTTTCACCGCAACTGTACCTCATCTAACTATCGTAACTGTTTTGTTGATATATAATAAATGAAATTGATCCTGTACTCACCAGTAATGATAGTCTTGGTGACGTTCTCCTGACGGTGTACGCTGCAGGAAGCCAACATCCTGTATCCTGGTGTCCCCTCCTCCTCCACAGCAGGCACGTCCCACGTCTTCTGAAACACTAGCCCTTCGTCGTCATCGTTGTCGTCGTCGCCTCCATCGTCTCTCTTCGATAGTTCCTCACTGACTGTGACGTTCGTAGCCTTCGTGAACGTCGTCTCCATATCGTCACCTACATTCGTGTCTTTCTCGAAGGTGTGGGAGGAGTGTTCTGCTGTTGTTGTTGTCCAGGTGTGGGGACGTTTAGCCTTATGGCCGTGTTCCTCTGCGACTAAGATTTCAGAATTTTCACGATGCGGTTTATTTCCTTTTTTGTTTTTTGCCGTTTCCTTTGACTCCTGATCAGAATCTATTGAGAGTTTTCTTTTTCCCTTCCCCTCACCAAAGCCTGCCTCTAATTGCTGGTCCACTTCATCATCTGGACCATTCACAACACTGTTAATTGTGACGTCACCAGCGTGTTCACCAATTGCGTCTTTGTTTTCCTCGTCTGACTCCACCTCATCCTCAACGCTATACTGAGAACGTAATCTAGCGGTCTCTTTGCCAGATTTACTTTGACCTCTCGGATCTGCTACACAGGGAGGACAACACACATATATGGGATGAAAGTTTATCTTGTAATTAATGAGCGATATGTAGAGAAAAAAATTGCATACACACTTCGAAAAAAAAATGTTGAGTTGCTGCAAGATAAAACATATGCCGTTGTGTTTGTCTGTCATGGCAACGGGTTAAACCAACAAGAAACAAGAACATTGTATGCAATTTTAACTCAACATAAAGCGAATTTAACATACTGTCGAATTATATAAAAACAGTACACTGAAAAACACATGTGATAAATAGTAATTAGGATAAAGGAAATCATATAGAATATATAGAGAGAGAAAACGAAGAAAGAACAGGACTGAAACAAATGACGATCGCCTATATATTGAATATCAGAGATTCGAATCGCATGTATTATAGTATTCGAATCTATAATATTCGATAAATAGGGATCAGAAACTAATTATCAAACCAAGAAAAATATATAAACACATTTACTGGAAAAAATAATGGTAATAATTATTTCCATTTAAAGACATATAGTTAACATGAACTGGAATTATGTCATTTATTTATGCAACTTATATAATTATTTATATATTTTTACATACAATTTATGTTCATGATAAACGAAGAAAAATGAACCTTATATCACCATTTATAATAATAATAATAATAATAATAATAATAATAATAATAATAATAATAATAATAATAATTTCGTTTTCATTTTTTCAAGATAAATGAAAGAAACTTAGACTTTATTGAGAGGTGTTTTAAGGTTCAAAGTCCTTCAGTCTGTCAGAAGAACACGAAGGGTTAACTAAACTAAAATGACTGGGATTACTTTACTTTACTTTACTTTACTTTACTTTACTTTACTTTACTTTACTTTACTTTACTTTACTTTACTTTACTTTACTTACTTTACTTTACTTTACTTTACTTTACTTTACTTTACTTTACTTTACTTTACTTTATTACTTTACTTTACTTTACTTTATTACTTTACTTTATAATCAATATTGTTGTATTTGCGTGTACTTGATGCGCGTGTGTATGAATCTTTGTGTGTGTATTTGAGTGTGTATGCATGCGTTTGTATTATGTGTGTGTGTGTGTGTGTGTGTACCTCTGTGCCTGTGTATGCTTGTGTATGCACTGTATGGATGTTTGATACACGATGTCTAAATGTATACGTGCATGAGAATGTATTTACGTGTATATAGATAATTACAAATACATCCTACCACAACAAATACGAGTAGACAGCTACCCGTCAATTTATTTCAGTTAACCCTTAAAATGTATAGTTTTTTTATTTACTTCACAGAAAACGGGAAGATACTTATTTAATCACCTCAAAGAAAACGGGAAGCCACTTTTAATTATTTACCTCACAGAAAACGGGAAGATACTTATTTATTCACCTCAAAGAAAACGGGAAGCCACTTTTAATTATTTACCTCACAGAAAACGGGAAGATACTTATTTAATCACCTCAAAGAAAACGGGAAAACACTTCTAGTTATTTACGTCAAGGAAAAACATAAACAAAATGGCCTCCTCAACCTCGTCTCAATGTGGAGGATAAATTTTTAGATACAGAAGGCAGAAAGCACAACACCCGGAACTCACTTAATACACAAGGAACTCAAGACATACATTCATACATACGTGGGGATGATAACAGTGTATGAGTGTGTGTGTATATAAGGAAGTGAGGAACAAGATTATTGAGTATTATTAACAAACCGATTCTTTATATTTTTGTTTGTTTATTTTTTGTGATTTTCTCTTCCTTGTTTTTAATAAATTTCGTTAATTCTTCTTTTATTTATTTTAATTTTTTTGCTATACACCTTTTTTATCAATAATTTTGTTATTAATTATTTGTATTATCATTCTTCAACTACGTTATTGTCTTCATCATCCCTCTTTCGCTTTGTATCGTCTTTGTTGTATCTTTTCTTTTATGCACCTTCTTTATTCCTCTCTCACTATGCACTATATTTATTTCTATTCCTTGAACTCGTCTCCTAAGAAGTATTTATCGAGTTAAATTAATAAAGATATTGTGTCGAGATTTCTGATTGGTCAATGAATGTTGTATGAAACGCTGTGATAGGTCAGGTAAATCGCAAAAGATGTTATAATTGGGCCGTAGGAAATAGTATGACAAGGTGTGATTAGTCAATGGAAAGATGTGATTGGCACAAGTCGACAGCCCAATGAAGGCCTTTCCTGACTGACTGACTGAATAAATGACGGACTGACTCACTCACTAACTCAATGCTCTCCCTCCCAGTCTCCAGCCAATAACTTTATCAGCTCTAACAGGCTCTGCTAGACATTGGGTTCCTAAAGCCGGGTCAACACACCTTCCAAAGAACCCGGAAATGAGGTCAGGACACCGTAAACGAGATCACTGCCCTCTAAGACCCAGGTCACTGCTCCCCCCCCCCCCTAGACGATCACTGGGGTCATAGCTTAGATTATAATGGAGGATCAGGTCAGTCAGCCAGTCTCTCTCTCCCTCTTTTCCTTCTTACTCCTAACGTTAAAGTTGTTTTTCTCTTTGTCTTTCTCTCTGTCTGTCTGTTTCTCTCTATCTGTGTGTGTGTGTGTGTGTGTGTGTGTGTAGAGTTTTAATCTAATCTAACGTTGGTAACTATCGCGTGAAATATTGAAAGTTTGTGTAAATACTCGGCGTCAAAGAGTAAATATTAGTCTGATATTTCATCCTCTATAAACAGCGGGACCTATAAACTGGTCCAAGCTGCGTTAGTGTTGGGTTGGTCGAGCCTCTAGGACCATACTGACATGAATTTGAACCCCCCCCTAAAAACTCTCTCAATTATTACGTAAACATATTATCGATCAGTCAGTCAGGAGAGGCGGGTATTGGATTGATTATCACAGCTTATAACCTAACCTAACCTAATCTAACCTAACCTAACCTAATCTAATCTAACCTAACCTAACAATATTAAACTAAAATTTATTACCATACTCTTTTTTACTATCAGTGAAGACAAATTATCGAATGTGTGGAAAAGTTGTTTTAGATTGAAGGGCGGAAAGAAATCACCAAGGTTCTATCCCCGAAAATTTTCCAAGGGGAAGGGTTAAATGTGGAGTTTTATCGTAGCTTCCATCCACTGAGACAGGATTCGAACCCCAGTGACGTAAGATTGAAGTTATTAATAGCATCTGATGTAGAGATGAAGATACTAGATCGCTTTTCACGTAGTACAAACCAAAGAATCGAAATCCTCTGAAGCAAATACTGTCTATCCACGATCATTATTTACAGAGTTCGAATCCCGTAAACCTAATTCCCTCTCGTCACTTTCAGGAGTTCGAACCCAAGACCTGAGGCATCCAGTACTAGCAAGGAAAAAAAAGTCGTTTTGGTGTCAACTGAAACCCTGTGGAAACTGTTGTCGCCGGTAGCGAGACTCGAACCCATAGCTCGAAACAGCTTCAAAGGCTTGTGCTTCAGTTCACTCCATCAGCCAGTAACTCCGCCATAAAAGTAGTAAAAATTAAATAAAAAAGTAGAGACAAAAGAGTAAAATAATTAATAATATAAATTGTAAATAGTAAAATTATTAATATCTTTTATATAACACTGTTGGTGACGTTGCTGTAGGTAGTGACTTATCAGTAAAACAAAAAGTAATACTCAACTGTCAATAAAGCTCTTTATTTAAGAACTCTAAATAATTACTATAATTTAAGACCTGTATCAAATAGAAACCTAAAAATCAGTATCACTAAAGTCTGATTATTGTGAGGATTAGACTTTTTTCTACTGATGTTTGCATTCTTGTTTAATCCAAGGCTTAAAATATAGTAATTATTTGTAGTTCTTGAATAATAAAAGTGATCCTGTAGTAACAATGAACAATAAGGTAAAATAGTTAATAGTGGACTAAAGTAGACCACTTAACACTATGTTGCTGTGGAAGTTAGTGAGAGTTATATCAGCGATGAAAATAATAAATTCCTTGTATGCAAATGAGCCCTTGAACATAATGGAAACCCATAGACGAGTACAAAAACCTATAATTCTTCCCGCAGAAGCAGCAGGGGCAATAGATGAGCTCCCTGGGGAGTCTTTCCTCCGGCCAGGGGCGCAGTAGGAGGCAAGAATATAAAAAAAAAAAATCCACGTGTTTACGGGCATGGTGCTCACTGATTGGCTCTTCTGAGATACTACACAGTGCAATGATTCGTCAAAACACGCACTAATGGTGATGGAGAGGGGGAAAAGAACCAATCACCACATGACATACCCCCAAACGCGTGGAATGTACCCCAAAATATCGCCTCAGGGGTAACTGCAGAAAATATTCGAGAGACAGTACGTGTGAGGCAGCCGTGGCAGTAGACGATGATAGTGACGTGGCGGTATACTCACTGTTGACGGTAATTGTGCCCTCAGTGGTGGTGGAGCCTTCGACGTTGGAGACCGTGGCGACGTAGTGACCAGAGTCTTCGGTCTTAGCCTCCTCGAAGACCAAACTGAAGGTGTCCTCATTCTCCACCTTGAGTTTAACCCGACGGTCATCAGGAGACCATTTCTTCCCGTCCTTGGTCCTGTGGAGGGTAGTAAGTGGTATGAGTGGAGGAGTAAGTGGTCAGGGTGGAGGAGTAAGTGGTCAGGGTGGAGGAGTAAGTGGTCAGGGTGGAGGAGTAAGTGGTCAGGGTGGAGGAGTAAGTGGTCAGGGTGGAGGAAACCATACACACTACACACTAAAGTCCCAAACCCACTCATCAGTTAATCCCTAATTCACCTGCCACTTAATTAATCAACCATTTTCCCACTGATATCTTCAACCACTTAATCAGTAAACATTTAAGTACCCAATCAAATAATTTTACCACTTACATAACTGATCTTCAAATACTAATAACTTATCTACCTAATTTACCAACCACTTACCACTTAATCAGTTACTTACCACTTGATCTCGGGTAGTGGGATGCCGGTAGCTTTGAAGGTGTATTTGCAGGTGTTGTCCTCAAGGAACTCCACATCCTTCAGTCCTTCGGTAATGGCAGGAGCTTCGTGGAGTCGGAACCTGGCCTTACACACACTCTCACCATACTCGTTGCTCGCCTGGAAAATTTAAATTACTTATGACTTGAAATAATGGAAACAAAAGTTGGCTCCCTGTGGTGAAACTGAGTCACAGGAATGAATCTCCAAACTGACTTACCCTGACTGTTTTATCTGGTGCTGGTGTGTTGTTTTATCATATTTGGGGTCGATACTGCTTCAGTTTTTAGGTGGGAGTGAACTTTCGACCTAGACCATACGGAATCTCTTTTGGTAGCTACACGAATCCAAATATTCAGACTCATGAACCCGAAACAGTAGACACTAATGCAATATTCTGCCCACAAATGCTTCGGATTTACGAGTCTGAATCTTTGGGTTTGTGAAGCGGCAGAGGAGTCGACACGACTTTTATTCGGGACTTATCAACAAACCCTTTACCTAACTCATTAAATAACTCGTTACTTTACCTTACTCATTAACTCACTCACTCACCTTGACAGTGTAGGTACCAACGAACTCCTGAGCAGCCTCATGGATGGTAAGGACCTGGGTGGTGTCTTGGCCCTTGATGGTGTACCCTGGGGTCTCTTCCCTGATGGGCTTATCATTGAAGAACCTGCAGAAGGCAAAGAAGTTATTGTACTGGGTGGTGATGGTCTCTCTCTCTCTCTCTCTCTCTCTCTCTCTCTCTCTCTCTCTCTCTATCTCTCTTTCATCTCTCTCTCTCTCTCATCTATCACTTGCCCAGGATAACTTAATACTTGACGAAGGGAAAGACTGACTCATCCACTTGACAGGGAGAAGAGAGAGACTAGCACTCACACTTGAGGGAACGAGGGTAAAAGAAATGGACCTATCACTTGACGGGGACTCACCACTTGACGGAGGGCTTAGGGTTGGCCTCCCATTCGACGAAGAGCTTGACGTCCTTACTGCCCTCCTTGGCACAGACATCCTTGACGGGGATAATGAAGTCTGGAGGTGCTCGGACGATCAGCTCTCCTTCAGTACTGACCTTACCGCTCGTGTTGGTCAGCTGGCGACGAGAGAGACGATGATGATGGTGGTGGCGGTAGTGGTGATGGTGGTGGTGATGGTGGGAGTGGTGGTGGTAGTGGTGGTGGTAGTGGTGGTGGTGGTGGTGGTGGTAGTGGTGGTGATGGTGGTGGTGGTGATGGTGAAGGTGGTGTGGTGGTGGTGGTGGTGGTGGTGGTGGTGGTGGTAGTGGTGGTGATGATGATGGTGGTGGCGGTAGTGGTGATGGTGGTGGTGTGTGGTGGTGGTGGTGGTGGTGGTGGTGGTGGTGGTGAGGTGGTGGTGGTGGTAGTGGTGGTGGTGTTGATGGTAGTGGTGGTGATGGTGGTGGTGGTGATGGTGGTGGTGGGTGGTGGTGGTGGTGAGTGGTGTTGTGGTGATGGTGGTGATGGTGGGAGTGGTGGTGGTGGTGGTAGTGGTGTTAGTGGCGACGATGGTGGTGATGGTGATGACTATAAAGGCTAAAAACGGTGAAAATAAATCCCAGACGTATAATCCCAAGCCTGTAAAATCCGGTTACGTTAATATTAATGCATCTCCCCTAAACCACAAATCCCCATCAATCCTAAATCCTTATGCCCTGAATAGTTAAATCCTTCTTCTTGATTGGTGAACCTATCTAGTCAATATTGTTCGGTGATCGGCTAATCCAGGAGTTACCGGGGGGATTAAATTGAAGACGATTAATTGACATCTTCCCGAGAGAGAGAGAGAGAGAGAGAGAGAGAGTAAACCTACTTACAAATACTCTCTTCTTACTCTCTCCTCCTCCTCTCCCTCACTCCCCTCCCCCTCCCCTCTCTCCCGTACTCCCCTCCTCCCCTCTCACCCACACTCTCTCTCTCCCACTCTCCTTCCTTCCTCTACTCTCTACTACTCCCTCCCACTCCATACCCCATTCTCCCTCCCTCTCCCTATCCCACTCGATATTAAATCACACCCATGTTTTTTCCTAGGCCAGTCGAGTCACCCACATCAAAAGGCGCCATTAAACACCCCATTAGATATTTATTATGTGGCCTTCAGTTACCTTCATGGGAAAAAAAACCTAGAAAATATACAGGTAAAAACATCAATTTACTCGACATCTATCTAGCGGGTATAGTTCGTTATATGGAGGTTTTACATCTAAAGAACCTCGACATAATGAACTGTACGCTAATATATAATCTGTTAAATTTTGGCTTCACATTTCTATAAATCCCATAAATTAGCACAAAATTCCCTGCAATCCCTTTAAATCATTCATAAATCCTTCTAAGGCCTCCATAAATCCCTTCCAATTCAATGTAAATCCTCCAAAACTTTCAAAATCCTTCAAAATACTCCAAAATCCCCCAAAGTTCTTGAAAATCCCTCCAAACTCATCAAAATTCCTCCATAATCCCTCCAAAGTTCTTCAAAACCACTCCAAATCCTTCTAAATCCCTCTAAATCCTCGTATAGGACTCCCCCCAAAAAATCCTACTTACCTCACAGGTGTATTTGCCCTTATCCTTCCTATCCAACTTGCGGATCTTGAGGATATAAAAAGCTTCATCTTTAATCATCTTGAACTTATCGTCACCCATGATCTCCTTCCCGTTGTGGAACCTGTGAGAGAAAGTTTTAAGGGGTGAGAGAAAGTTTTAAGGGGTGAGAGAAAGTTTTAAAGGGGTGAGAGAAAGTTTTAAAGGGGGTGAGAGAAAGTTTTAAGGGTTGAGAGAAAGTTTTAAGGATGAGAGAAAGTTTTAAGGGTGAGAGAAAGTTTTAAGGGTGAGAGAAAGTTTTAAGGGGTAAGAGAAAGTTCACCCTCTCTCTACATTTCTACACAATCATCTACCTCACTTACACTTTCTACACCCAAGGCACCCCAACACCATCTACACATCCTCTCTACACCTCCCTACACCCTCCTACACCTCCCTACACCCTCCTACACCTCCCTACGCCCTCCTACACCCTCTACACAATCATCTACCTCACTTACACTTTCTACACCCAAGGCACCCCAACACCATCTACACATCCTCTCTACACCTCCCTACACCCTCCTACACCTCCCTACACCCTCCTACACCTCCCTACGCCCTCCTACACCCCTCCTACACCCCCCTACACCCTCCTACACCTCCTTATACCTCCCCTACACCCTCCCTCCCTACACCCCTCCCTACACCTCCTCTACACCTCCCTACACCCCCCAACACCTCCCTACACCTCCCTACACCTCCCTACACCCCCCAACACTCACCATCGGGCATCAGGTTTAGGACTGCCAGTCGCTCTAACTTCGAAGGCGATGTCGTAGTTGAGTTTCTTCTCAGTCTCGGGATCAAGACCGCGTGTGATCTGTGGCGCAGCATCCGATTCCAAGTTAAAGAATTCTGACACTTGACCGATGGGATTGACTGCCATGACCTGTACGGGGGGAGAAAGACGTGGTCAGGTCAGGTTAGGTCAGGTTAGGTTAGGTCAGGTCAGGTCAGGTTAGGTTAGGTTAGGTTTATTTCTTACGTGTGACTGTGTTTGTTAATATAATTCTTTGTCCTTCTATCAGTATATCTTAATGTGTTTTTTAATCTATCTATTCTCCTGTATTTATCTATTCGTATTTATTCTTCTATCTGTTAAATTATTTTCCTGCTATGCCCCTTCATTCTATTTAAATTTTTGGTGTTTTCTCTTCCCCCTTCTCTTCCTCTTTTCCCGATCCTCTTCTTCCTGTTATTACTTCCTATCATCTTCCTCCTATCACCACCCCTCAGCCCCTATCTCCTCTACCTCCTCCAACACTCCTTCTCCAACACTCCTTCTCCAACACTCCTCCACCAACACTCCTTCTCCAACACTCCTCCTTCTCCAACACTCCTCCTCCAACACTGCTCCTTCTCCAATACTCCTCCTCCAACACTCCTTCTCCAACACTCCTCCTCACTCACCGTATAGCAGCCACAGTCCCCCATCTGCATCGCGTCAATCTTAAGTGACCAAACATTATCGGCGTCTTTACCAAACTTGATCCTGTCTGACTCCACGAGAGGCTTGCCATCCTTCATCCTGTGGGAGAGAGAGATGGATGAGTGAAGGGTGGATGAGGGGGAGTAGGATGGATGAGGGGGAGAAGAATGGATGAGGGAAGGATGGATGAGGGGGGGGAGAAGAATGGATAACGGAGAGAAAGATGGATGTAGGAGAAGTGGATGAATGTGGGATAAAAGAGATGAATTGGAATGTATTTATGGATTAGGTCATTAATGCTGTGTAAATCTAGTACACACACACACACACACACACACACACACACACACTTGCCTAACTACCTAAGTCAATTACAACTCCTGACACCAGCATCTAGTTCTCTCAACTCCTGTTATTAAATTGTTCCACTAAATTGTTGGTTAGAGATCTCACTGCTATCACCACCACTATCACCACCACTATCACCACCACTATTACCACCATTATCACCACCACTATCATCACCACTATCACCACCACTATCACCACCACTATCACCACCACTATCACCACCACTCACCACCATTATCACCACCACTATCACCACTACTATCACCATCATCAATATCATCACTATCATTCATCACATTCTAAACAACAAGAAAAACATGAATTAAAAAAAAAAAAATATTCCAAAATCTTAATAAAAAATAAACACAAATCTCTTTAAAATAAAAATCAGGAAATAAAAATCACAATAAAATCCAAAACAGAATAATTTTACTTCACAGGATAAGAAGAAAAAACTCACCTTGTTAATATTTAAAATCTCTAATTAAATTTCGTCGTTTTTTTTTTTATCCAGGGGGATGAAATTTAGGATCTTGTTAAAATTAATTCATGGTTTTTATAAGAACTTCAAAGGTAAGAGAGTTTTATTATGTGAGGCATAATAACGTACTCATTAAAATAATCAAATAACTGGGAAAAATGACAAGAAATCTTCAATAATTTATTAATTTATTCATCATTATATCAAACACATATTAGGGATAAATATCTCAATAAAGAAATAAATATATGAAAAGTGATTACATGAGTTTATTTCCTTATACATCTGGATCATCGAGACTATAGATGACATAAGCCACAGTATAGACACCTGAACTATCAACATTAAAAACAAGTAAATCTAGATCATCGAAACTATAAATGACATAAGCTAGAGTATAGACACTTGAACCACCAACATCATTCACAAATCATATCCGGGTTTGTAAGACTATAGATGACATAAACCAGACTATAGACAACTAAACTGTCATAAAAATAGGTTCAGCGTGAAGATGATAACAAGACATAGAGCAAAATTTCCCTCAAGTGTAGAAGATAAAAAGAAAAATGGCCAGACAGATGATTACACAGACAGACACAGGCACACGTCAACAATAATATACCACGAAGCTAAGAACCGAATAATGAGAAAAGAAAACAAAAACTCTTCCAATAAAATAACTTGAAAGTCAGATAGAAGGACAAACAAACACACACACACACAAACACACAAACACACACAAACACTCAACGCTACATTATACTCTATAATACAATAAATTATATACAATTATACATGTTGGTGTTATAATTCACCTTAATAAAGACTTTTCAGTGTTATGATAGATGATTAGACACATTATTTATATTCATTTAGATACACAAGAATTATACATGATAAAATTTGCATACCTGAAGATAAATTTTAAACTATAATTACCTCAATAAATGTCTAAAAATAATGATAATTCGACACTTACTAACATAATTTACACAATTATAAATTATTTCCCCGTAAATGAGTCAGTTTACGATAGAAATAGACATTGGGAGTTTACATGTAATTAAGATGATAGGTAACCAGGTGATATGATGAAAAAAAAAACAGCTTGTGATTATAGACGTCGAGTATTATCTATGAAAATATAACCACAGGTGACACTGGCTAATATAAATCTATAATTATGGATATCAAGAGTTCTATAACACATAAATACCTTCAAAATCTAAAATCCAATCAAGATTATAGACCACAGGTGTTCCCAAAATCACATTAACCCACAGGTGATATAATTCAACTACGATTATATACCCCCCTAAAAATAACCTAAAGCAAAGCACCTCCGTCTGAAACCTATAATCTAATTAGGATTATAGACACCGGAGGATATCTCGACGCCCGTCCAGGAAGAGTGGTTATACATCAAGAGGAACACCCTGACCATCCCCAGCAAGAGGAGGAAGAGGAAGGTGGAACGGATTACGCCCATATGCTCATTGATGACGTCTGATAAGCTCTGTCCCGCCATCGTGTGTGTGTGTGTGTGTGTGTGTGTGAGCTTATCAAATACTCAAATTCTTCAGTAATTTGTTTGATTAATTCTTTGTAAATCTTAGTTGTAGTAAAATTGGAGAGAGTTATTAACCCCTGAATAATATCTGTAGTCAATGTCTGCTGGAATTACTGTATAAATCCCGGTTATTGAAATGCTTTAAATGGTCAATGCCTCTGAAATAAGTGGGCGGGTTGTTAAAGTCAGAGTAAAAATGATAAATGCCTGTTGAAAGTAATCTAGAAATCTGGTTATTGCGTAATTGAAAAAGTCTGAAATTACCTAAACTTTCGGTTATTGCACAGATTAAATCGACAACCCCTTCAGAAATAACCTGAAAATCTGGTTATTGCAGAATTAAATCCTTCAAACCCCTCTGTACTGAAAATAACTACAAGATTTCAGATTAATCCCTCATGAAAATATCTTAAAGATGTCAACACTAACTTGGTCTCATGGTAAGCACTTGAACTTGTCTGTTGAGCGTCTCTCCTGAGCACACAGACACACAGACACAGAGACTTACACAAAAAACTTTAACTCTTTCATCTCAGGATCAAAGTGCTGATGTCATCTTTGTTTTCCCCGTAAACAGAAAAAAATAAGAAATATGAGATTTTTCGGTCAGGCTAAACGTACAGCAGGAAACAACAACAGGGTCCTAAAAATTCCCTATGTGATTATATGATTATTTATTTTTTTCCCTAACACGATAAAAAAAAAATTCCTTTAAATGCTGAAATTTTCCCCCGAAAGCCAAAAAAATTATCAAAGCTAAAATTGTCCTAAGAAATGTTTCCCCAAGGAGGTAAAAATTCCTCCCCAAAATTAATCTTTCATAAACAACAAAATTTTCCAATTATTATTTTCTTAACAGCTTCCTCTTTAATGACTTTCAAACTAATTCAAGGACAAGAAAACAATAATAAAAACACTCTTTAAGTAACTAATATAGCGGACTATTTGCTCTGAGACTGTAAGGCGTCACTAAGATAACTCCCTTATTTTTAGTTCCTTAAGAGAAATAAAAACATTCTGTGCCTCGGGTCTTCTGGCATCCAATCTTTATAAATTCTTGTTCGCGGTCACAAACTGGGCTCTTACACCTCCCCAGCGTGTGTGTTTGTGTGTGTGTGTGTGTGTGTTTGTGTGTATATGTGTGTGTGTGTGTGTTTGTGTGTGTGCGTGTGTGTGGCACTGGTGGTGGTGGTGAAGAATGTATGTCCTCTCTTGGTCACGCCTCTCCCACACACACATACACACGCACACACATTAAGCAAGCTATTTTCTTTCTCTCTCTCTTTCTGTCCCCACTAGCACTTCCTCCACGTTGCTTAGTCCTTCCTTTCTTCTTTCTTCTTCTTCTCCTTGTGTCTTTTCTTCGTTAGCGGCGTTGTCTTCTTCTTCCCTTGTTCTTTCCTCCTAGTGTATTATTGTCTTCTTCACTGTTTCCTTTCTTCTGTTTCTTACTTTTTTCGTATAACTTTTCCTTCTTTGTCTTTGTGGCTTGTTGTGTATTTTCTTATTTTCTTCTTCTGCTTATTTGTTCTTTTTTCTTCTTCCGGTTTCAATCTGACTCCAAAAAAACACCAGAAATACGAAGGATGCGACAGATAACAAGGTAAATGTACACAAACTTTAGTTACCCCTATAAAGAGCCTAAATAAAAGAAAACGGGTCTTATCATCACTGTCTTTATCACTATTGTCTTTCACCTATATTTCACTGTTTTTTTTCTTTGTGTTTCTCACTTCAAGTCTCACTATTTATTTCGTTTATTGTCTTTTTATATGTTTTTATAAGTTATTTGCTGTTTTCTATGTTTCTTTCTATTTTTTACTTTATTTCCCCTGTGACGGCGGCTGTGACGGACTTCCTATGTGAAGGACGCTGTGGCGGCCCTAGTATGTGACTGCCCTCTAATGTGACGGACGCTGTGACGGACACTGTTGAGGCCACTGTTCTGTTTCTTCACCTAAGGATTTGTAAAAACAGGAGTCCCTCAAGGTGTTTTTTGGGTCCTTTTTCGTTTTCTTTTTGTTCAGTATTTTTGAGATATTATTACTGAGACCTAACTCAGTCTTGTCAGTCTTGTCTCTTTTTGCTTCTTGAGATAGTGGAGAGATTATTTGTCTCTGTTCTCTCTCTATAGTCTCTGCCAATGCCTTTTTTGGAGATAGATAGGGAGACTTAAGAGACTTGAGAATAAGATGTAGGGTTCTTCTCTCTGCCTATCTCTCCCATGAGACTAGAGGTATTCTTTATCTCTTCATCACGTGGGCACTTCCTTCCTCTTGAGAGATAATGTAGGACTATTATCTCGTGAGTGAGATATGGGGCCTAGTGAGAGACTTCTTTCTTCTCCTTCACGTAGAGACTTTCTTGATCCCCTTTAAGAGATACTGGAGATGTAGTCTTCTCTCTCCCGTCGATGGTGAGACTTCCTTCTTTGTTCGTAAGAGATGAGAGCCACCTTGAGTCTTCGTGAGAGATTCCAGAGAGAAATTTTATATCTCTCTCACTTCTCGACGCAGAGATTTTTTTCTTCCTTTTGAGAGATGCCTGAGATACCTCCTATCTCTCCTGCTTCCTTGTGAGAGACATTAGTAAAGAGACGTCCCTATCTCTCTAGCTCTGTCCTTGACGTAAAAGCTTAAGAGATTCTACAGAGAAAGAGAATCACTGTCTCTCTATCTTTCTCTTTCTCTCATTGACGTAGAAGTCTCAGAGATACCAGGAATGAATCCTATCTCTCTCTCTCTCGTTTCCTCGTGGGAGACAAAATGCCAAGAGACTCAAGAGAATAGTGGCACTGGTGATGGCACTGGCGGCCTCCTGAGTGGTACTGGTGCTGTCTCATTGTCCACGACCCCATCTGGCACTGGCCCTCCCCCCTCCCCCCTTTAGCCCCAGTAAGAAGGGAGGAGGAGGAGGAGGAGGAGGAGGAGGAGAGATGAAACAGAAAACAATGGACAATAAATTAGGTTATTTTAATCGTAAGAAAGACAAACAAAGAGAAACAACTATAGTTTGTAATCAGAGAGAGACAGAGAGAGACAGAGAGAGACACAGACATACAGAGACAATTAATATAAAACTAAAGAGAGAAGCAAAGAAACAACAAAATATAAAAGCAGAGAGAGAGAGAGTAATAATAGGAAGATAATTAAACAAATGATTAAACAACAACACACTAGTACATATTTGTGGTACATTGGCACTGGGGGCGGGGGAGGGGGGCAGGGGGGGGGGCAGGGGGGCAGGGGGAGGCAGGGGAGACAGGGGAGATGAAGCTTAGGGAGGGTCAACTTGGCACACAGGTGAATACTAGACCTTCTTCACCTCACATCCCCCCTCTCCCCCCTCCTCACCACCCCCCCCTGCCTACCTCATACTCCCTCCTTCCCCCTTCATTATTTACCTTCCTTCTCCCTTCACATCTCACCCCTTCCTTCCCTCCCACCCTCTCATCAGTGTCACCTATCTCCTTCCCTTCCTCACTTTCCTCCACCTCCCCTCCCTCCTCCACTCACACATAGTCCACCCTCCAGGTTATATGTTTACCAAATATTTTCCTCTTTTCTTACTCCCAATACAATAAACTCAGCTGACAATGTTTTCTAATTTAGGGGGTCTGTAAAGTTTTTGTTTTAGGGAGAATAGAAGAAGGGAGTAAGGAGAAGAAAGAAGAAAGAAATACGAAAGAAAGAAAGCAAGAAGGAGAAGAGAGAAGGTGTTTCACGTCTCTTCCTAGAAAATCTCGTCGTGTTGGCCACAGTACTACAGAGTCACCTGGCCCAAGTTCTTTACGTGGGGCTCAATTATCTTAGCCGGGTGTCTGAGAATGGTTCTTACTCCTACCCCCCCCCCCCCCCCCTTAATCTCCCTTGGTGTTGATGTTCGATGTGTTTTTGTTTTGTGTTTATGTTCGATGTGTTTTTGTTTAATGTTTAGGTTCGATGTACTGTATACATTACGGTTTCTACTATAAGCACCTGGGTCTCTAAATCAATTTCTTTCTGTTAAAAATATCAAGGTTTCTCAAGTCGTTTTCTTAGTATAAACAATTTCTATATTTTTTTTAGACATTTAATTATTTAGTTTTTATTTTATTATTCTAATTTAAACATTTGTTTCCTTAATTAAACTTTCGTCAACATCTAAAACTTCTGAACTTTCTTAAGGTAAATTTTTACTTGTGAAGACCAAACTCTTTTCCGGTGTAAACTTTACGTACACCTGTAATTATCTTCTATAATTACTTAATTATATTCGTCCAGGTAATTAAGTGATTAAGTAATTATCTCCTTGTTGTCTTCACCTGTTATCATTATCCTTGTTATTTTTGTTAATTTTTCTTTGTACGATCATTTGTCTCTCATCTCTCCTCCAATCTACATCTCTCATTCCTCTCACCCCATTTCTACCCCCCTTCTACCTCCACACTACCCCCCTCCACTACCTCCCTAAGATTTATTTTCAAGTCATTTAAAGACTCAAGGCTCAGCTGTTCATTTTGGCGGAAGAAAAACAAACCAAGGTCGCCAAATTTTCTCCCTAACCAAAATGCATGAGTTGGGTGACATGAGGTGAGAGAGAGAGAGAGAGAGAGAGAGAGAGAGAGAGAGAGAGAGAGAGAGAGAGAGAGAGAGAGAGAGAGAGAGAGAGAGAGAGAGAGAGAGAGAGAGGAGTGGGAGAATGAGTAAGCATGCATAACTCTCCCGAAGCCTCTACTGTCCATCGTCCAATCAAAACATTCAATCTGGACCCTATGTTTGTATACGATATTGTGATTGGCCCGTGTATCATCGCCCTTATAAGTCCACTTAACTGTGACCACTGCTGAAGGAGAGAGAGAGAGAGAGAGAGAGAGAGAGAGAGAGAGAGAGAGAGAGAGAGAGGAGAGAGAGAGAGAGAGAGAGAGAGAGAGAGAGAGAGAGTAACCGGACACGGTCATCTCCTCGTTAACCGGAACTTTCCTTCGTTAGCCGGAATGGATTTGTTGGTTAGAATTATTTTTTTTTTCGGATATAACAACTAATTGCTTATTATGTGTGTGTGTGTGTGTGTTTGTGTGTAAGTATGAATGTATGTGCGTATAACATTAAAAAAAGTTCGAACACACACACACACACACACACACACACACACACACACACACACACACACACACACACACTCCTGCCAAGCATACCAGGGTTATTCACTTTATCCCCAGGTGAACCAAAGGAACGTAGTCTGATAGCTTTGATTCTCCTGGGATTAGTAAGATGTTGGTCTTTTAAGATACCACTTGGCTTAACACTCAGACGTTTCTAGATACCAAAATGTTTAAGATCTTGTGGGTTTATAGGTACCAATGGTTTTAAGAATTAGTTGTTGTTTTAGATACCAGTGTTTATGATGATGATGATGATACGAGTCAAAGACGGGTAAAATGTGTTCGAATGGCTGCACATGTCGAGGGATTATATATTTATGTTGTAATTTGTCCAAAACCCGGAGCTACAACTACCCAATTAAAACTTCTTCGGGATAACTTAAGGAAAATGTCAATGAAAGCTTAATGACGTGAATAAGTGTCATTTTTTATTACCTTACGAAAGAATTATAGTATTTAATCTCAGAGTCGTAAGTTCAAGAATGTTATCAAGTCAATTTTATGTCGAAGCCAAAGCCAATACTAATCGATGGAACGAGGTGACCCATTTCCTCGCGACAATTAAATTAAAAACAAACCGAGTCTCTACCTCTGTCTGGTTTATATTCTGTAAAGTAAAAACCCAATAAAAACTATCATAAGACTAAACAACACGACCTAGGAACGCACAAACACATTAAATCTAAGGAAATATGTTTTGGCGCATTAGGGAGCAAAACAAAAGACGGTGTGTTTATCTCTCGCTCGTTCGATTCCCCCCACAGGCAGAGAGACTTTTCAGGGCTTTTGTGAAGACCCCGAACGACGCTGACCAAACATGAAGGATGGAAGATTAAGTAAGAAGGAGCAGAATTGAAGGATGTCTGAGTGGATGTCTATTTTTTTTATAATAAGGGGCAAAGTTATAGGTTATCCCGTTAGGATATTTTATACTCCCTAGTACACACTCCTGTTGCCACGGCTTACACCATATCCTCACCAACCTTGGCTTATAGATGAAAAAAATAACTCTTCCTCGTCTGCAATTATGAACTCTTATCGTCTTATAGTAAGCCTTAACGCAATTCCTTTTCATTGCCATAAAAACGTTACCGAAATAACATACGAGTTAAATACCTTTATATCTTAACTTAAATGAGAGGTTAGGTAACTTCTTACATCTGTTACTAAGAGAAAAATTTGCCTGAGGAACTTTTGAGAATCTTAAAGTCTCGGTAATTAGTTAAATATTTGTATATGTTAGATGTTTAATGTATTTTGTTTTCCTTGTTTCTTTCTATTTCTCTTTCGCTATGTCCTCAACTCACTGTGTGTGTAAGTCTGTGTAACTCGCTCTAAAAACTATCTATACGATTTTGTTGTGAGACAATATGACAAAATGGACGAACAATTTTGACAACCCTACCGAGACAACAGGAGTCGTAGTGTTCATTGTGAAATTCATCGATCACCTCCGTATAGATACTTTTTGGAGCGAGTGTACAAACTTCTGATGAGTCTAAACGAGAGAGAGAGAGAGAGAGAGAGAGAGAGAGAGAGAGAGGAGAGAGAGTGAAAAATATTAAAGCTAGCTCAATTTTGGGTAATGACGCAGGCTCATTAGACTTGGCTTAACCTGAAGACGAAAAAAGCAAACATTTGTGATTGTTGGCAGACAAATATTGCTTGACGGAGGAGAGAGTGTGAGGGAGAATGTGGGAGAGTGAGGGAGAGTGAGGGAGAGTGTGGGAGAGTGAGGGAGAGTGAGGGAGAGTGTGGGAGAGTGAGGGAGAGTGTGGGAGAGTGAGGGAGAGTGTGAGGGAGAGTGAGGGAGAATGTGGCAGAGGAGGGAGAGTGAGGGAGGAGAGAGTGAGGGAGAGTGAGGGAGCATGTGGGGGAGTCAAGGGAGAGTGAGAGAGACCCCTCCCTCTAACACTCCTCGCTGTCTCTCCTTTCCACCTATTTCTCCCTCTTCCTTTATTCTTCTCTTCTATCTCTTCTACTCCCTCTCCTCCATTATTCTTTCATATATTTGCTCTCTCCCCCACTCCCTTCTCCTCCTCCTCTTCTTCCCGACTGATTGCCTCCTTCCCCCACTCCCTCTCTCCCGACAACCCCCTCACCCCCTCACCCGACAGACCCCTTACAGCACTGTCTTTTTGGGATGATGCGTCACACACACACACACACACACACTTCTTGCCTGGGGTTCGGAACTCAGTATTTGTCTAAGCTAACATGTTCATTACCTAACCTAACCTAATTTCTTCAAAGGCAGACCTCGTACAATAGCGAATCTTATTTACAACTATGATGTCAACCAATCAAATGTTTCTTCTTAGTTTCCTATTTTCTTTAAAGTTATTTTTTGTATTAAATCATTTATTTGTTGATTTTTATGTCTAATTTACTACCAAACTTATTCCCATTTTTAAGTTTACTTCATTACCGTTAACTATCTTCTGTAACCAACGCTCCATTTTCTATGTTTCTTGTACCCGATAATCCATGGTGCGTGTTGTGTTTTTCTGCACCTTAACAACTAATGCGTCTAATTACTTAAACTAAATTAGGTCATAACTCCAGACAACTATACCAAAAGGAGAAAACATTATCCTTCTCCTAACTTAAAAATACTGTCATTGGGTATCTCTGTACTTCAACATACACTATTTCAGTATAAACTAGACAACAGATAGAAACTATGATGTTTGGACATTTATTTACAATGTTGTTAAATTACTCTGCACAAGGTTAAAAAAAATCTCTACGGAGGTGATCGATGAATGTCACAATGAACACTACGACTCCTGTTGTCTCGGTAGGGTTGTCAAAATCCTTCGTCGGTTGTGTCATATTGTCTCACACGAAATTGTAAAGTTACTTTTTTTATTAACAACTAAGGTCTTTTAATTATGTATTTCATCACTACAGATTATACACTAAACAACAGACACTGAATAATAAAGAAATATCTATTTTATTTATAAACCTAACTTAACCTAACCTAACATAACCTAATCAAACCTAAATTAACCTAACCAAAACTAACTTAACCTAAACTAAACTGAACTATCCCAACCTAATCTAACGTAATCTAAACCAACCTAACCTAACCTAACCATTGTTGATGTTATAATATACTAAGCCACTACAACAGGTACAGTCACACACCACAACAGCACACTTCCTACTCTCTACTGCAACCATTAAGACAAATAGATGAGATACTGCTACAAATAATAGCTCCCCATTTTCTTTACATTATGTTGCCCGAGGTATAAGAACTAACTCTTTTATTTACTGCTGTTGGCGTTCACTGTGAGAGCAGAGAGAACGCCAAGAGACATACTAAAAGGTGCACGAGAGAGTTTATTGTTTAGGCATTTTGTATACGAAGGTTTAATGGCCATAATAATTTAGTAATGTTCTATGTATATTTTTTTTACATGGAATAACTTTTAAAATTTGACAAAAAACATATGGTAAATTACTTGTTTTTTTATTATTATTATTATTATTATTATTATTATTATTATTATTATTATTATTATTATTATTATTATTGTTGTTGTTGTTTTAATCATCATTGTAAATCAGGAAGAATAACAACAACACCAATAAAAACATCAATAATTTTAAAACAAGATAATGGTCAAGAATAGTTTATGTTCATTGTTTGGGTTCAGTTATATGTTTGTTTGTTTGTTTGTTTGTGTTCTGTACTTTACGGAACTATGCATCAGTGAGTAATTCTCAGCAATGCGAAATATGCAGCCAAAGAGAGAGAGAGAGAGAGAGAGAGAGAGAGAGAGAGAGAGAGCTCAAGGTCCAGGTCGCCAAAATAGAATGCCTGTGGTGTCTCCTTTTCCCACTTGGCAAAGAAAACGGAAGGTGTTCTCCACTAACCAAAAAATAAGAAATTAAATTTATTCTTTTATCATTGAATTCACCCAAATTACTCTCATATTTATTCTAACAAAATAAATGTTTTTGTTTAAATTGTAATAATAGTAAAGTAATGAAGGTTTTTGTTAAATTAGCATAGTTTTAGGAGTGAATCTTGTTAACTCAGCCGTCTATGAGGTATGTTGATGTCAGAAAGGTTAAACAATGCATTTGCTATTCGTTCTCTTTCGCCTACTTTACTTTTGACTGTAATATATTTGTTAGCATCTTTATCTCTGTTTGTCTGTCTGTTTCACTTTGTTTTTAATGTAATTGTTAGTTTTATTATTCTCTCTATCTCTCTCTTTCAGTTTCTCATTTAGCTTTTTTTCTCTTTAATTGTTTACTCCTTATTCAATTTCCCCGTATTTGTCTGCTTATTCTCTAGTTTTGTGTATATCTCACATTTCTCTCTCTCTCTCTCTCTCTCTCTCTCTCTCTCTCTCTCTCTCTCTCTCTCTCTCTCTCTCACTATTATAGCATAGCAGAGAAGAGAAGAAAAAACTAGTTTATCGTGCACCTTTATGTGTCATGTATATTTATGTGTCATGGACCTTCAAACAAGACCATTAGTTCCCCCCTCCCACGTAAATCTCTCTGTTTTATACACAGTAACATTTCAACCTCGTGAACATAGGAATAACACAGCTCCCTTCCCTTCAGTGATTTAGTATAGTTCCTCCTATCCCTTGTTTACTCATTTTCCTTTACTGTTTAATCACTGTTATCATCTTTGCCTTCTGTTTATTCATTGTATTTATCTTTATAATATACTTTAGTCCTCCCTATCCACTTATTTTCCAATTTTCTCTTTTTATATAATTATTTTAGTTTCCCCCTTCGTCCTGTTTAGCCATTTTCTTTTTATATATAATTTACTTTAGTTCTCCATGTCTCTTGTCTATCTATTTTCTTTTCCCAATCAATTAATCTCCCCTGACATTTAGATTAACTTTTAACCCGGGGAAAGAAGCCAATGTCATCCTTAATCCATCTCATTATTTTTGATGAGTTGGTCCTCGTGAATACAGTGTTAGTACAGGAGGAAACTGGAACACTCACAGAAAACGGATCACATAAAGATTAAGCAACCTTGGCTAATTTCTCTTATTGTTTACATATCCTAACAATAACTTGACGTAATACTTACCTAACCTAATACTAATCGACCTTAACACTAACCTAACCTAACACTAACTAAATCAAACCTAAACTAACCCAATGCTAATATAACCCAGCAGGGAAGACTAAAGTAAATTGTTCATAAACGAAAATGGATAAACAGGAAGCAAGGGAGACTAAATTAAATAAAAAAATATATTGGTAAAGAAAATGCAAATAACTCGAAATCAATTACAAGTTACAGGGGGAGACTAAATTATACTAAACTGTTGTAGAAGAAAAAAAAAACATTGCATTCGAGTTCTGGACTGTACATCACACGGTAAATAAACACGCCATGATTACTCTCCTAGTCTCCTCGATGTTTAGTATGTCTAGTCAAATATCAACATGGTTTAACACAGTGAGAAACATCATCTAACCTTTACCAAATGAGAAACGTCAGAACTATAATTTACCCATCACCCTTTTAAATCTTTACTCAGACTAACACAAACATACCGTAAATAATGCAATACTGTAATAATAGTCTCGAATTTCCACCCCTATTGTGACCTTCTGTACAGCTGAACCTAAAGTTAATAAGGTCCTTTTAGTATAGAGAGAGAACACGTATATCAAATTAGATTAATTTAATTCTAACTTATCTAGAAACACACTATGGATATTGGATTAGTACCTGGCCATTATGATAAAGTGCAAAAACGTAGATCACCTGATGATTTTAGGTATACTATATAATTTCACCTGATTAAAACACCTGAATACTACCTAAGGGTGAGTTTGGTTTGGTTTGGTTAGGTAAATATAGATTAGATTAGGTTAGGTTAGCATTAAGGTGGTTAGGTTAGGTTAGGTTAGGTTAGCATTAGGGTGGTTAATCTTCAGGTGATCTTGTGAATTAATTAACCTGTCTCCATCATCAAATGAATTATGAGGGAGAAACTATCCTCATAATTCCATCCGTAATGAGGATACCAATAGTCTTCCTCTGCTGTCCGAACAACACAGGAATGAAGGAGTCCTGTGGTGTCCCGTTTTGAGAGGAGCTTCTTAAATTAAGACACTACGACAACTGGCAAAATATGACACTGTGTAGCGAGGGATCCTAGAGTCCAAACACAATAGGACACCAAAGAAGAGTTCCTAGAAAAGTACAACGAGAATAGGATACTTAAGAGGGGGAATCCTAGAGAAGTCAATAGAGAAAAGGACACTAATTTACCCTATACCTCACGCCCTAAAGCATCCACTCAACGCCATCACGACACACTTATGGAAACAACGCCAGACGAACCTTCGCTCGTGTCTTGGTAATAACATCGCTTTTTTACTATTACAAGACACTTCAATTCCCCTTCACCCCACGACGAACGCCAGGCGAACGTATATAACCCTCCAAGAACCATAGAACCACAGAACCATACACCAGAACCACAGAACCATAGAACCAGTACTCACCATCGGATCTCAGGCTTGGGTTCACCTTCCACCTCCACTTTGTAGTTTAAGGGCTGGCCGATGACACAAGCGACCTCCTTCTTCATGTTCTTGATCTTTGGCCCAGCTGTGAGGGGAGACGAGGGGATGGTATTAAGGGAGACGGGAGGGAGGTTGTATGGGGGGTTATATAGGGGGGGTGTGTATGAGGGGAGATAATACACATCTTGAGGATTATGAGTCTAATTTTGATATATTTAGAGATCCCATAGATTTATATAGACCCCTGATGCACACACACACACACACACACACACACACACACACACACACACACACACACACACACACACACACACACACACACCTCTTAGACTCTCTTCGATATCACTAGCCACTCTCTTCATCTCACTCTCAAAACCCCAAGACAGTACACTACCTTTTAAGGGATTACAGCTCGCCCTCGATGGCAAAGGTAGAGGACGACTTAATCTCTCTGAGCCACCCACCCCTCCCTCTCTAAGGAACTACTCTCTCTTATTTCTCAATCGTAAAACAAGACGAAAAAAACCTAACCTAACCTAAGCTCCTCCAGTCTCAGACAACACGAACTAAATACTCACCCTTGATGGCTAGGTTGGCTGAGCACTCCACCTCTCCCAGTTCATTCTTGGCCATGACGCGATAGAGCCCAGCATCTCTCTCTTCCACATTCTTGATCACGAGAGCTACCGATTCCTCGTCCTCCCAAAGGAGCTTAAAACGACCCCCGACCTTCACGTCTAAACCATTCTTGGTCCTGGAGGTAGATAGATGGTCAGTGTAAACAAGGTTGATTAGTTGTTTAGTTTTGTTGGTTGTTTACAGGTATTGTCAACAGGTGAGTTTTTTTTTAGGGAGGGTGAGTGTTGTTTGGTTGAGGTGTTGAGTAATGACCACTTAGATTATTAACTAAAGACCACTTACAGTAAGTTATTAGCCACTGACCACTTCAGTTATTGCCTACTGTCCACTAAAGCTATTACCTACAGTTCATTTAAATCATTAGCCAAATACTACTTAAATTATTATAGCTACTTACCAATTTACTTATTAGTCACTGACCACTTAAATTAATTATTAACCCTACAGACCTATAAAATACGAGATACTTAAAGATAAATATTCTACTGTTAAGGTGACGTTTATCAAGTCCAGCTATTAGAACAGGTAAGTACTTGATCAATGACTAATTAATCCACCTGCTGAAACACCTACAACTACACAGGTTAATTAAGAAATACGGTCAATATCCAATGTACAAGTTAAGATTAATTATTGAAAGTGTACCTACAATTTACAAGTTAATCAAAAGGTAATTAATTAAACAGTATACTTACAATACACAAGTCAATCAATAGGTAATTTACTAACTAATCAACAGGTAAAGTTAATGATTTAAAGTGACTTACGCTTCATCCATCCCCATCCCGTCCTTGGTCCTGAGGGATTACAGGTAAGGTACAGGTAAAAACAGGTAAGGCACAGGTTGAATACAGGTACGGTACAGGTAGGTTCAGGTAAGGTCTTTGTTATAGGGATATATTCTCTAACTATATAACAATGATAATATGAAAATAATCTATAGGTCTATCTATCTATATTCCTCTCCCACTTTCGTATGGGTGGAACAGAGGGAATAGAAACATGAGGGAAGGAAGATGTAATAAGGAAGAGAAGAGTTAAGAGTATGGGGCGATGGAGTCAGTTTACACACACACACACACACACACACACACACACACACACACACACACACACACACAGACACACACACAGACACACACACACACAGACACACACACACACACACACACACACACACACACACACACAGACACACACACACACACACACACACACACACACACACACACACACACACACAGACACACACACACACACACACACAGACACACAAGACTGGAACCCATTAATATCAGGATTCTGTTAGGTTTAAGGCCCTCATTAACTCCCATAAGATCAACAGCAGTCCCCCATTTCTCTTACCATTCCAACTCGGGTTTAGGGAAGCCTCCGATCTTGCACTCGAGCATGGCAGACCCTCCTTGGGCTACTTGAGTGTCAGTAAGCTCCTCCTTGATGATGGGAGGCTCCGGGTCACGCAGGAGACGATTGACGGAGCCTATGGAAGGAGATAAAGATGAGGTTAAGGTTAGGTTAGGTTAGGTTAGGTTAGGTGTGTGGGGGGGGGGAGGTTAGGATTTTACGTAATCCTGGGGCAACACTGTAGGACCATTGTAACACTGCACCAAGGGACCACCACTGGAAACATTGATCCGACCTCGAGAACACAATTGTTAATAGCCTCTCAAAGTCTCAAGAGGACGTGAGAGAGAGAGAGAGAGTACACAGATACGATAAGTCAGAAGTTCTCAAATACTCGTAAGTTAATATCTCAAATAATTTCTCGTTACCTTGAGACATGAGACAGTATCTAAATGACAAAATTGACTCAAAATCGATTCAAAACACAAACAATAATCAATCACTCTGAAGACGCAAAAAATGGAATCAAAATAACACTGAGACTTGCCTACTGTGTATTGATAATCTTTCAAGTGAGAGGTCAAGGAGAAACGCGAGGCCACTACCGACCTCCTTGATGTGGCCTCTTGACCTCTACTCTGGCCATGTCTCTACAGAAAGCTGAACTTTTTTCTTAAGATCAAATTTAGTGCAGTTTAGTCCAATTCAGTTAAATTTAGTCTGTCAAAGTGGGTGGATTTGGTCGGTCATAGAAACTTATAAAAAACAATACAGGAATCTGTCTTTCGTGAGTGAGTGAGTGAGTGAGTGAGTGAGTGAGTGAGTGAGTGGATGAGTGAGTGATTGAGTGAGTGAGTGAGTGGATGAGTGAGTGAGTGAGTGAGTGGATGAGTGAGTGATTGAGTGAGTGAGTAATTGAGTGAGTGAGCAACGACCTTCAAAACCAACAGAGAGACAGCGCAAGAGGGCGTGAGATACGACCCTTTCAAGGAAATGAGGAGCCGTTCCCAGGTGGTGGCCCAAGACGGCTCCCAGGTGGCTCCAGGGCTTCTAGAGGAACCATCTGTCTTCGTCAAGGTGAGAGACAGGTGAATACGGGTGTTGCGACAGCTTGGGGGCCGATGATATGGTCGTTCAGGTGAGTGACTTTTGTTATCAATTTCTGCCCCAGGTGAGGACAGGTAATTTGACAGGTGGATGAGGTGTTATATGTCATGAGCTCAGGTACAGGTGAATATAGGTGAAGGTGAACCAGGTTAAGCAGTACAGGTGGCTTTATGTTGGAGTATTTTTTTCCAACTTTCTCACCACACTCTCATACACCTGGGAACACCTACAGCTCACAAATAATTAGCTAATAAGATAATAGACATTCAAGATTCACCTGTGAACTCTTACATTAAATCTCTCTCATCAGGTAAGGATAATAAAAACTCACCTAATCCCCAATAAAAATACAGAAAATCAAAGGATTTCACGATACAATGTCACCCTAATTGGACAAGCAGAGGCAGGATCGCAATATAACTAATTCTCTAAAGCCTTTATACACAAACAGATGATCAAGGCGTCTTTTATGTTACGCTGAGAAACTACCTTAAGTGGCAGTGTTGTCTCGGGATTAAGTGAAAAAGAAATGTTTACAGATGTCAAAAAAAACACTTAACTCGAGGGATCAAGAGAGAGACAGATTAACAGACAGACAGACAGACAGATACAGACCTTCGACGGTAAGCTCGGCGGAACAGGAGATCTTGCCGCAGGAGGTAGAGGCCACACAGGTGTAGAGGCCGGCGTCCTCTGGGGTCACGTTTTGGAACACCAATGCCAGCGTGTCCTCGTCGTCCTGAGAGGTACAGTGAGGTACAGTGAGGTACAGTGAGGTACAGTGAGATACAGTGAGATATAGTGAGATACAGGTCAAAGTTCAATGAGGGACAGGTAAGATTCAGTGAGATACAGGTCAGGTCAGATATAGAGAGGTAGAGGTCAAATAGGTGGTCACCCATCTGCCACACAGGTCACCTAGCCGACACACAGGTCACCTTAGGTCACCGATATCAACTAGAAACACTGTATCGGCATTAGACTGCGCCACTACACCACTACACTACACTACACCACAGCCGTCTCACAGATCACACAGAGGTCAAAGGTCAACCAAAATCACAGGTCATCTAGTTGTCTCATAAATCACACAGAGGTCAAAGGTCAACTAAGATCACAGGTCATCTAGCCGTCTCATAAATCACAGAGGTCAAAGGTCAACCAAGATCATCCAGCCGTCACAAAAATCTCACAGAGGTCAAAGGTCAACCGAGGGATTATTAAGAAAAACTGACCTTGAACATGACGTTGAAGCGCTCGAGGGGGTCATACTCCTGACCGTCTCTAAACCACGTGAACTCTGCCTTCTCTCCCTTGGCCAGCAGCGACCCCTTGCCGGAAAGACTCTCATACACCAGTTCCTCGTCTAAGGGAGAAGCAAAGGGTTAAAGGGGCTGAAATAAAAGGGGTGTTTTATATTGAAGTAAAGTGATATAAACATTGAGGCAAAGGGAATATAGACATTGAATTAAAGGGGTAAAGGGGTGAAGTAAAGGAGTAATTACTATTTGAAGTATTGAAAGTTATGTGAAAAATAAACTATAAAATATGAATTCAGAGAGAGAGAGAGAGAGAGACACCCACCACTGACAGTCATCATTGCCTGACACTCAGCTCTCCCAAACTTGTTCCTGGCGAGACACTTATAAGTTGCCTCGTCACTCTTCTGGACGTGAGAGATGAGTAACTCGTAGTGGCCGCTGGCGAAGTCACGGTGAAGTGTTACTCTAGAGTCCTCCTTGATCTCTGTGTCGTCCTTGAAGCTGTGGAGGATGAGATGGTGATAAGTATGTGTGGAGGGAGGGCAGAGTTTTGAGTTGAAGGGGACAATCTCTCTCTCTCTCTCTCATTACACCCACTTTCTACAGTGTCTCTCAATCTTGTTCAATCTCTCTCTGTCTAACTCACATCAGTCTCATTTCTTTCCTCTGTCCAGTCAATAATGAGAGATACACACACACACACACACACACACACACACGCACACACCTTCCACCCAAAACCTTGTAGCTTCAGTGCGTGAAAAATTGAGAACATATAGACTCAATATTTCTTCCCATACCTCAGCCAATTACTGTACCTGCCCAGGTAACCCTGAAGGGACACACAGCCCCTCCAGGCAGTTTGTGAGGCAGGAAGGAGAGAACAAGAGAGAGGGAGAGAGTTCACAAAGATGGAAGTAATAAAAGAAGAGTCAAATGGTAAATAATAATAATAATAATAATAATAATAGTAATAATAATAATAATAATAATAATAATAATAATAATAATAATAATTCTTTCACAACTATTCCATTATCTCTACCTCACCTCTTCCCGTCATTGCTAGACAGTCCTTTTCACTTTTTCTCTTCTTCTTATACCCAGTCCATTACTCCCCCTCCCTCTTATTGTTAATCTCCTTCACCACTCAGACCATCATTTATCATGTCATCTTTACCTCCTCTTACGCTAGGCAAAGTTCCCCCTTCAGTATATAATTTAGGTCTTGCTAAATAATCTACCTACACAAACTAGCCACCCACCAACACCCACTAGCCACCCACCAACACCCACTAGCCACCCACCAACACCCACTAGCCACCCACCAACACCCACTAGCCACCCACCAACACCCACTAGCCACCCACCAACACCCACTAGCCACCCACCAACACCCACTAGCCACCCACCAACACCCACTGACCATCTATCAAGTTACAGCTTCAGGCACAACCACTTACAACTGAATCTCTGGCATAGGGTCGCCCTTGACATGGATGGTGTAGGAGAGGTTGGTATTCTCGATCACCTCCGTCGGTTTCATCCTGACGAGGAAGAAGGGAGACTTCTCGGCTATGCGACGAGCTCGTTCCTCTTCCGTCACTGTGGGAGTGAGTGAGTGAATTAAATTATGTGCGAGAGAGAGAGAGAGAGAGAGAGAGAGAGAGAGAGAGAGAGAGAGAGAGAGAGAGAGAGAGAGAGAGAGAGAGAGAGAGAGAGAGAGAGAGAGAGAGAGAGAGAGAGAGAGAGAGAGAGAGAGATGTAAACACCTATCCAGATTTCCAGACATAACAAATAAAGTGTAAACAGATAAAACAGACAGAATGACAGGTAGACAGACCAGAAGATAATCAAATAGACAGACAAAAAAATAACACAGACAGACATACTAACTTTAAAATTATCAAATTCTTAAAAACTAAATATATTTGTTACCTCATTGTTATAAAACCTTCAAAGTGATGCTGTAAGATTTTGAGAGATTATAAGGAACATTGATCTTCCCGAGGTAAGAGTCAACAAGATCTTAGACAATAACACCTGTAAGATCTTTGCTTCAGCGGGAATATAGTGGATTTGGTTCTATATATAACATTTTATTACTTTCTAGACAATGATATACGTCTAGAGAGCGTCCGGCAGCCAAGATGTGATTGGTTGGAGGGCGTGAGTTCTTTACATCGCCTTTGAATATGACAGTAAGTTAGTTGACACAATTAAAATTAATTTATTGATCCTTGGGTAAATCTGATTGGTGAGCGTAGTCTGTTTAGGGAAGATGACGTCACGTTCTCTAACCAATCACAGCATAGTTGCCTGGAGATTTTATAAGTCTCTTGCCAGTACGATATTTTGAGAAGTTTGTGACAGCGCTGCCAATCTCACCTATTACACGTACTGTAGTTTGAGTCCAGATAACAAACATAAAATATCATACGACTTTATTGTTATCTATGTATACATGTAAACTCTAATGATTACTAAATACATATACTTTTATGAGATTTTTACTTACATTCCTGTACGAGAAGTTGGGCTGAGCAAGTAGCGCTGGCACCAACCTCATCTGTGGCCTTGGCAGTGTAGATGCCTGAGTCCTGGACGCGGCAGTTCATCACCTATTCACCAGAGGGACACAGAGATAAGACTGTTGCTAATACGCCAAGTGAAAAGCAAATTAAGAGAGAAAAGCTTTATGAAGAACAAAAAATAAAATAGATACATTACATTATCTATCATTAACCTTAATATCAACTTAGTAAAATACAAATGAATGATGAATATCCCTTCAATTTTCAGTACTTCTCCAACAACATCAACTCAGCATGTAGTGTGTAAGCTGAGAGGGCGGTGGGTAGGGTCGTGATGTTGAAATGTTACTCAGAAACAAAACACAATCAGTCCTTCATTGAAAAATTATATATACATTAAACAAAAACATAAAAATGCAAAATTATAACCCAAAGATGAAGGGAGAGAAACAGTTCATTGGGGTAAATCATTGAAATACAAGACGAGTCAAAATCCGTAAAGCCAAACTGACGCAGTATACGAGTCAATTGAAACATACACAAACATTACATCATCATACACAGGGAAGGAAGGAGGTTCTATCATTCCATCGTGTTTACATGGGAAAAATACACTGCTAAGATTACTTTATATCAAGATGCTTCACTCGGGAGATTTATATGAGACAGTTAACATATTTTCAGTGATTCAGAGACATTAATCCTTTCCGTACATTAAACGAGATAGTGACGTAATACCATTTTTTTTCTGTACACCTGCTATAATTAACGCTATAATTATTTACCTTGTTTTACTTATGATAAAATAGGTATAACGAGGTATAACCCTATTTTTAATTATTACAGGTGTACAAGGACATTACGATCACCCTTAGTCAAACCTCGTGTGGGACAGGTAAATCGTAAGGTACCCACACACACACCCACACACACACACACACACACACACACACACACACCACATTGTTTACGAACAGAAAGTCACCTCCTTCCACCAGATAAGACAAACAGTCACAAAATCCAAACACAGACGAGTTATTTTTTTGTCTATAAACATTCGTGATTAATTGTTTTTTCTCCTGTATTCAACAACGTTTAATAGGATTAATTTGTGCAGTAAACTATTAAAAAAATATTCTCTATCTCTTCTGTTGTTATGTTATCTTAACGCTTTGAGATATTATTACAGAACAGAACAGAAATTAAAAACATTATATGAAGCCTCGGGAGGAATTACTATACCATCTTCCTGGTAAATGTCACAAAATGTTTATTCCTTACAGATCATCTGGCCAAGAAAACAAACGAAAGATGGATCAACTTTCTCTAATAACCTATATCAAAAAGAAACTGTCTGGAACACGATAAGTACTTGTTTCCGGTAACCTTACTTACGGTTAAGAAATACGCTATATACAGTAAGTAGATCGTCTATTGAAGGTCGATGGAGTAATCACGTCAGCTCAGTAAATCATTAGCCATCAGTATTTAGTTTAGACAGGTATGGGATTAATCTAAGTGCTTTGTAATTATTTCAGAACCAATTTATGTTTTATCTCTAGTGCGGTGATGATCAGCTTACACAGTAAGTTAAAGCTGATGCAGTAAGCTGGTTGGGATACAATCATAATTCCTGGTTTACGTAAGAAACACGACAGGTTGAGAAAGAACAAGTCAAGCTTATAGTCTTAACAGGGGTTTTGTCTTGAGTCTCTCCTAGAAGGCAATAACAGTATTCCCGTTTTCTTCAACCGGTCTTAATTTCCTTCAGTTTTCCATTTTCTTTCAATCAAGTTAATGATATTGATGGATTTACACACACACACATACATACACACAAACACACACACACACACGCATAAGGTAAACACCAACTGGTATTCTTACATCTCTTGGGGGTAACAAACACAATATATGCAGTAAACAGCCGCTGGGTGTTCAAGAGAAAGGCCACAAGTCCATTCAAAAGATAGAGAAGAAAAATATTCTCCGGGGGAAGATATGTAAAGAGGGTGTGTTCTCAATTCTCATGAGGGGGAGGGTGTGAAAAGATGTACCCGTGAGATGGCATTCCTTAGGGCAAAGTTCTAAGGAGGAGTGTTCAGCAGTAACGATTTAAAGGGGGGTTAGGGGGTTCAGTGGCAACGTTTTAAGGGGTGACATTCTCTGGGGATATTCTACGAAGTTGCCATTCTCTGGAGGACATTCTAAGTGGTATGCCATCCTTGGGGGTATTTTAAAGATATGCCATTCTCGGGGGACATTCTAAGCGGGGTTTAACGTTCTCTGGGGTGGGGGGGCATTCTAAGGGAGGTGCCATTCTCAGGGGGCTAACGGCATCTCGGGTGGTAACTCATTAACAATTTGATACCTGTAAGGTGTGTCTGGCGCCTTCATCTGTCATCTGAATGAAGAGATAGAAACATTGAGCAAAAGAAAGAAAGAAAGAAAGAAAGAAAGAAAAAAAGAGAAATGAAAGAAGATTTGGTTCATAGATAAAATATAATAGAGATAAAAGAAAGAAAAAGGTCAAACTTAAAAAAGACAAATAAAGGAAGAGCAAAGAAATTAAACAAAATAATAAAGAAATAGAGATAAGAAGAAAAACGAACGAAGAATGAAGGAAATAGAGAGACAAAAAATTGAGAAAAAATTATTAAGAGAGAGAGAGAGAGAGAGAGAGAGAGAGAGAGAGAGAGAGAGAGAGAGATTTATGTAACATCAATTAGGATATCACCAGAGGCAATCTACTTAGAATCTTGGATGTAAAAAAAATAAAATAAAATACACCTCTGATATGATTGACCAGAATCAGTCAAATAGGGTCAAGCCTTTAGTTGCCAACCAGGCCAATAATAGTCTAGCATCTAAATTGGATAGCAAAAAAAAGGTGAGGGCACAAGCTTTAAATTTATAAGGCTAGTTTTGGTCAATTATCTAACCCAATTAATTTCAAAATTGGTTAAGATTTAAATTATTAATGATGAATTTGGAGAATGTTTAAGGTACTAGCATCTTAGACAAAATTCTAAACTAGTTATATTTGCTTTCAGACAAAATAAAAACAAATAGGAAGTAGACAATCAATAGTGATTATTATAAACAAAAAAAACAGGCATTTCAAACCTAAACTAATAAGAAATGAAATCCGGAAACCTGCAAAATCCGGAAATCTTCAAAATCCGGAATCTCTACAAAATCCGGAAAATCTTCAAAATCCGGATAATCTGCAAAAAAATCTGTACAGCATACAAAATCTGGACACATTACCTTGAGGGTATGCCTGGTGCCACTGTCCTGTTGTTGGACGCGGTCTGCCAGCTTGTCGTCCAGTGGCTTGGAGTCTTTAAGCCATGTGACGAAGTAAGGGAGTGGGTGGGCAACCTCACACACGAAGGAGACACTATCACCAGCTGTAGGGAAGCAATAGACAGGTTAGTAAAATGATGATGAGAACAAAATTTTGATTGTAAGGGGGAACTGTACCATTTGTTTTTGCATTATAATTTATTTTTTTGTCTTTTCTCTCTATATTTCATCTCGATTTGTTTTTATTTCTTACATTCAGGTGTATGTGTGGTTGTGGTACTGAAGATATATATAGTGTTAATATAGTTTAGATGACTACAGAATATTTAAGTTACCCTTCATGATAGGTTGGTAGAAAACGGATTTAGCTCTCAAAGAAAATGGGTTTAACTCTTGGAAGCTCAACGCGGAAGTACACTACTGCAAGTTGATAGAAGATTCAACGGGATTATATTTTACATTGATTTAGCTGAAGAAGTGAAAGGCAGCTAATAAGCTTTCAATAGCTGGTCGGGAAGCAATTTTGCAGATTCCGCGTATATGAGGGAAAGACATGTGCTCATTGGCTCTGCTCTTCATTGACGTAACCTTGCACACCTCTCTCACTTAACCTAAAAATCTAACCTAATATAGAGTTAAACTAACCTAACCTAACCTCACTTAATATAAAGTTAACCTAACAAAACTTAAGCTAACATAAAACTAATCGAAAACATTAATACAACCAATGAAAGTTAACGAATCCTAGTAGAGGATTGGATAGCATTATCTGACGTCATTTAGCAAACTCCAATCAGCACACGCTAATCCTGTATACGCATGAACCTCGTAACTACTGAGATAGAGATTTGAAACCTACGTAAAGATGACAAATGTTTTACAAATACCACGAACAGGAAAACGGGAGGGGGGGGGACTATTTACTCTGTACTCAGGTGACAAGAACCGAATATAACCTAACAAAACATTGTAATAAAATCATAAAATTAGATTAACTTTGATTAAGTTTGGTTAAGGGACATTACTTCAATTAAAAACAAAACAAAATGAAAATGGTTTGAGGTCCCGTTCGTGGTACTTTTTCTAACATCGGTCGTCTTATACGCCACCCATAGCTAGGCATCGGGTAGGTAGAATAATGGCTGTATTGTACATAAGCTGCTGAAAGTGTTTGAAGCCTATACAGATACTGTGAGATATAGAGGAAGAGTACACGTCAGCTTACTCATGATCACATCAGAAGTTATCATCATGCCTACAAGATAACAACTATTTATCTACATCCTTCTGAGATGTTCATGAGTAGATTACAATGCAGGAAATGATCTATAAAATTTCAACAGAAAATGGGATATAATTTGGAAAGAATGACTGAAAAATATTACACAATTAAGATTTATTATCCGATTATAAGACCAAATTCACAATTATATAAAACAACAGTAATATGAAACAACATAAAAACAAACTAAAAAAAATAAATTCATACAGTAAGCTTGTATCCCATTTTCTCTCGAAAGACCCAATTTTCTATGGTACACTGAAAAAAAAATGAGAGAAAACGGAAGCAATATTGGGAGGGGAAACTGCGGAAAAAAGAACTGTGAAGCCTAGATGATAATGACATTCTTAGTACGTACGTTCGTTGACGGCTACTGTAACTCTGTGTCCCCACTCGTCAATTGATACAACTCCTGAAAATTGGGTTAGGGAACATTGGTATTATAGTGTAGGTTACTGAGGACAGCATGTGTTTATAAGGAAGGTAGACATTGATGAGTTATTGGCGATGTTTAGAAAGGAAAAATAAACATGAGTTAGTAGGATGTTTAAAATGGGATATTAAACATTGAATTGATAGCGAGATATAATAAAAATTAAATATTTGTATACAGTTAGCGAGATGTTTAAATTGAAGGTTAAATATTAGTGTTATTGAGGTATATTTAGGAGGAAAATAAACATAAATGTTGACGAGATATGTTTAAAGTTAATTAAACATAAAATAAAACCTAGATTGATATGTTTAAAAAAGAACTAAACATTGATTGATATTAGTATGATATGTTTAGAGGATTAATAAACATTGATATAAAGTTAGTATGATTTTTTTTAAAGGGAATTAAGTAAACATTGGGGTAACATGTATAAATAAACACAGATGTATACGAGGATATACATATCAAAATCATACATAAGAATACATATGTTTACTAATCATTGAATGTATACTTTGTCTGTGAATATTTACGTTTATACCTGTAACTTATACATATGGATACACAATTTGTTTACATTCATTTGAAGGTAAACACACACACACACACACACACACACACACGCACACACACACACACACACACACACCACGAAACAAATGACACGTTCTGTCTTAACTTTCCTCCTTGATTATTTCTGGAGGAGAGAACAGGAACGATGGAAGGGGGAAGAGAGGAGGATAGGATGGTAGGATTATGGAAGGGTAGGTAGGGGGAATATGGAATAGACTAATGGTAAGGGGAAGGACTTAAGGGGGCAGTAAGGGGAAGGACTTAAAGGTGAACGTGATATACTTACGTTCCACTACGTCTCCCTTAAGGGTCTTGGTAAACACAGGCTTCGGCGAGCCCCCAGGGGTGAACGGCGCTGTGGGGAGACCAAATGTTCATGTCAGTGTTTGTTAAAATGTTTAGTATAATGTTGGTCATAATCTTAGCGACATAGATGAAATTATACTCATTATTTTTTTCTAGTATAATTATTTTCTTGGTATTTGTAATAAATGTTTAAATGTTTATTATAACATTGATAATTTTCCGATGTTAATTTTGTAAAATGTTTATTGGGACACGATAATAGCTTAATCGTTATATAATTATCAAAGGCTTAATTTAACATATAAGTATTAACTATATATAATTACATGGATATTTTATTTAACAGAGAGGCTTCACTTAACACACAGGAGGCTTCACTTAACACACAGGAGGCTTCACTTAACACATAGGAGCTTCATTTAACACACAGGAGGCTTTACTTAACACACAAGAGGCTTCACTTAACATACAGAAGGCTTCACTTTACACATAGGGGGCTTCACTTAACACACAAGAGGCTTCACTTAACATACAGAAGGCTTCACTTTACACAGAGAGGCTTCACTTACTTGTCGGTTCATCCATCTTCTTTGTTGTTGGTTGAGGTGGCTTGGTGGCTTCTTTCTTCACCTCTGGCTTACTCACTTCAGGAGTCGGCACCACAAGCTTCGGGAGCTCAGGCTTAGATGGTGCGGGTATGGCTTCAGTTGGCTTAGGTGGTGAGGGTTTGGCGTCAGCTGGCTTAGGGGGTTCGGGTTTGGCTTCAGTTGGCTTAGGTGGTGCGGGTTTGGCTTCAGCTGGTTTGGGGGGTTCGGGTTTGGCTTCAGTGGCTGGCTTCGTTGGTTCAGGCGCTGGTTTCGATGCTGGTTCCTGCAAGACAAGGTTTATCTAGATTAGAAAATTGGTAGTTGAGGCAACCCTTGGCGTTTGGAGAGCTGTGTGTGTGTGTGTGTATGTGTGTGTGTGTGTGTGTGTGTGTGTGTGTGTGTGTGTGTACTGTAAGTATGTGTCAATATATGCGTGTGTACGTATGGGTGTGTATACATGTGTGTGTAATTATAGAAGTGTTTGTGTCTATTTGCATTGGAGTAAGTATGTATATATATGTATGTCTATGTATATCTATGTATAGGTATGCATGAGACTAACATACATAGCTACAAGTATGTATAGAAAAAAATAAGTGACCTGATTGAATGTTAGTCCCTCGTTTCTAATGATTCCTCAGCCTAATAGTGACCAACCTGACCCATTGACATGACCCCTGACCTATTAACATGACCCCTGACCTTTTAACAAGACCCTTACTAATTAACATGACCTCTGACCTATTGAAATGACCCCTTATTGACATGACCCCTTATTAACATGACCCTTGACCTTTTAACAAGACCCTTACTAATTAACATGACCTCTGACCTATTGAAATGACCCTTATTAACATGACCCCTGACCTATTAACATGACCCCTTATTAACATGACCCCTGAACTTTTAACAAGACCCTTACTAATTAACATGACCTCTGACCTATTAAAATAACCCCTTATTAACATGACCCCTGACCTATTAACATGACCCCTGACCTGAAAAAGTACCCAAATACCCTATTGATATATCATTACCTGTATGTATGTATTGATGTGTTGTAAATAAACACCATCATTACTCATCCTTAATTGTCAAGTATTAACATTTCTTCCCTCATGTTAATTATGTTAAAACCAAAGCCACACTCGGGGTAAAACAGAGGGCCATTATTACTGCACAATGAGTCAAGCAGAGCGGGTGAGGGTGTTAAACCTAGTGTTATTATATCATTGGTTTAATATAACATGTGATATAAACCAGAGTAAACCGATAAATGTGTTATTTTGATTTGTGAATGTTAAGGAATGTTGTTATTAAATGTTTTAAGGAAATGTTTTAATGTTGTATGTGTATGTGTTTGAGATGTGGTGGGAAAATGTTATAGTTATCGTAGGGTAAATTGTGTAAGTGTGTAATATTGTAACGTGTAGGTGACTGAGAACTTACCAGGTTATTTCCAGAGTCAGTAAATTAAGATGTTTAGCGGACAGGTGCAGGCGGCGGTGGTTGGGGTGGGGTGGTATGAGGTGAAATAACCACTAGTCATTAATAACAAACACACAAACACACAAACACACGCATAAACGCTAATATGGGTAGGTCTATGCTTGCTTGACATATATTTGCTTAATCAGTAACACAAGGTAACAACACAAAATAAAAACAGGTACAGAGAAAACCACGATAAACGAGAAGGGAGGAGAGAGAGAAAATAAATCTGAAATAAAAGGGGGAAAATGCAAACCTCGAACTCGGTGTTGCCATATGGTGGGGCGGGATTTATACCCAAAAATAACACGAGGTATCACAATAATAAAAACAGTGTTGCCATCGTTTAAATTTTTCTAATATTTTTTTAATTCACAGAACTAACATGATTTCTATACAAATACATTAAGGAATTATAACATATACAGCCTTCGCTACGTTTGTGGTATAATGTAGTCTATACAGCTCACTATGTATGTAAATTGTTGCTGTTGCGTAGTTCATTATACTTACGCTACCTGCAATAACAATGAGATACAATATCGACAACAGAGAATGGAAAAGCATTATAGCGAAATGTGTTAGAGCATTATAATAAGCAGCAAATTTCATCCATAGAACAGCTTATGAACAAAGAGTATAAGTATTACAAATTGTTATAAATTTTACTCCATGTTAAGACATTATCAACCATGAACTTTGGCAATACTGTACAGAAGTCCACATCAGACAGGCCCGCCAAAATGTTGCCAAGTGATTTTTTGTTTTTACCAAGTTAATAATCTGCCAATTTAACAGTAATTCTTAGATGTTATAGTTAAGTATTATTAATCGTTTTGCTAGTAAGATGTTATTATTTAATTTTTGGTGTTATAGGAAAAAATAACATTGAGATATTTTAAGTAAGAAGAAAAAACGTGAAATTCGGCGACTGTTGACGGGCGAGTCGAAGCTTGGCACCGGAATTCGAGGCGACAAAAAAAAATAGAAATAAAATAAAAACCCAAAATGAAGAAGTAAATATATACAAAATATAGACAGAAAAAAATAAGAAATAAAATAAAATAAACGAAGAAAATAACGAACGGATTTAGATTTCATTATCTTTACCGACTTGGGAGCTTCGACACCACTCCGTTTTGAAGCCTCTTGTTCTTGCTTCTTCTCGGCGACTTCTTGTTTATGTTTTGCTTCCTGGGCGCCGATGGGAGAAGCCACGTCTCTTCCTGACCAGAACTCCTCTACCTCTTCCTCCTCCACTGCTTCCTGCGCCATCATTTCGAATGCGTCTTCAACAGATGAGTCAGAATCCTTCGAGAGATCATCGGGGTCCATTGTTATGGTCTTGCGGGCGGTGGCGACTTTCTTTGCTTTCTCTTCCTTCTCCTTTCTCTCTTTCTCTTCCTTCTCCTTCTTTGCTTTCTCTTCTTTCTCTTTCTTTAATTTCTCTTCCTTCTCCTTTCTCTCTTTCTCTTCCTTCTCTTTTCTCTCTTTCTCTTCCTTATCCTTTCTCTCTTTCTCTTCCTTCTCCTTCTTCGCTTTCTCTTTCTTTAATTTCTCTTCCTTCTCCTTTCTCTCTTTCTCTTCCTTCTCCTTCTTTGCTTTCTCTTCCTTCTCCTTTCTCTCTTTCTCTTCTTTCTCCTTCTTTAATTTCTCTTCCTTCTCCTTTCTCTCTTTCTCTTCTTTATCCTTCTTCAATTTCTCTTCCTTCTCCTTTCTCTCTTTCTCTTCCTTCTCCTTCTTCAATTTCTCTTCTTTCTCCTTTCTCTCTTTCTCTTCCTTCTCCCTTCTCTCTTTCTCCTCTTTCTCCTTCTTCAATTTCTCTTCCTTCTCCTTTCTCTCTTTCTCTTCCTTCTCCTTCTTTGCTTTCTCTTCCTTCTCCTTTCTCTCTTTCTCTTCTTTCTCTTTCTTTAATTTCTCTTCCTTCTCCTTTCTCTCTTTCTCTTCCTTCTCCTTCTTTGCTTTCTCTTCCTTCTCCTTTCTCTCTTTCTCTTCTTTCTCTTTCTTTAATTTCTCTTCCTTCTCTTTTCTCTCTTTCTCTTCCTTCTCCTTTCTCTCTTTCTCTTCCTTCTCCTTTTTCAATTTCTCTTCCTTCTCCTTTCTCTCTTTCTCTTCTTTCTCCTTCTTCAATTTCTCTTCTTTCTCCTTTCTCTCTTTCTCTTCCTTCTCCCTTCTCTCTTTCTCTTCTTTCTCCTTCTTCAATTTCTCTTCCTTCTCCTTTCTCTCTTTCTCTTCCTTCTCCCTTCTCTCTTTCTCTTCTTTCTCCTTCTTCAATTTCTCTTCCTTCTCCTTTCTCTCTTTCTCTTCCTTCTCCCTTCTCTCTTTCTCTTCTTTCTCCTTCTTTAATTTCTCTTCCTTCTCTTTTCTCTCTTTCTCTTCCTTCTCTTTCCTTTCTCTTTCTTGTCTCTCCTTTTCTTCCTTTTCTTTCTTCGCCTTCTCTTCCCTTTCTTTTCTTTCTTTCTCTTCCTTCTCCTTCTTTGCTTTCTCTATCTTCTCTCTGTCCTCCCTCTCTTTCCTCTCCTTCTCTTCCCTTTCTTTTCTTTCTTTCTCTTCCTTCTCTTTCTTTGCTTTCTCTATTTTTTCTCTATCTTCTCGTTCTTTTCTTTCTTTTTCCTCCTTTTCTCTCTGAATTCTCTCTTTCTCTTCCTTCTCTTTCTTTTCTTTTTCTATCCTCTCCCTTTCTTTTCTTTCTTTCTCTTCTTTCTCCTTCCTTTCTCTTTCAATTCTCTCTTTCTCCTCCTTTTCTTTCCTTTCTCTCTCTTCTTTCTCTTTCCTTTCCTTTTCTATTCTCTCTTTCTCCTCCTTTTCTTTCCTCTCTCTTTCAAGTCTCTCTTTCTCTTCTCTTTCTTTTCTTTCTCTCTCCTTCCTTTCCCTTTCTTCTTTTTCTTTCTTCTCTCTCTCTAGTCTTTGTTTTTCCTCTCTCTCTTTTCTTTCCCTTTCCTCTTTCTCTTTCCTCTCCCTTTCTTCTCTTTCTCTTCTCTCTCGTTCTTCCTTTTCCTTCTTTTCTCTCTCTTCTTTCTCTTTCCTTTCCTTCTCTAGTCTTTCTTTCTCTTCTTTTGCTTTTCTCTCCTTTTCAAGTCTTTCTTTTTCTTCTTTCTCTTTCCTTTCTCTTTCTATTCTCTCTCTCTCTTCTCTTTCTCTTCTTTCTTTCTCTGCCTTCTCTTTCTTCTCCTTTTCTTCTCGTTCTCTCCTCTCCTGTTCTTCCTTTTCTTTCTTTAGTCTCTGCTGTTCTTCCCTTTCCTTTCTCTCTTTCTCTTCTCTCTCCTTCTTCTCCCTTTCTTCTTTCTCCTTTCTTACTTCTTCTTCTCTTTTCACTTGTTCCTCTCTCTTCCTCTTCTCTTCTTCTTCTCTTTTCACTTGTTCCTCTCTCTTCCTCTTCTCTTCTTCTTCTCTTTTCACTTGTTCCTCTCTCTTCCTCTTCTCTTCTTCTTCTCTTTTCACTTGTTCCTCTCTCTTCCTCTTCTCTTCTTCTTCTCTTTTCACTTGTTCCTCTCTCTTCCTCTTCTCTTCTTCTTCTCTCTTCACTTGTTCCTCCTTCTCCCTCTTGATCCTATCGGCGTCTTCCTGAGCCTGTTAGATTATTGTGTATTTTCAGATTCTATCATAGTACACAGGAGTACACCCCATAGTACACAGGAGTACACAGGATGTACACCTTATAATTTACCCTAGAGTACAAAGGTAATAGACAAGAGTACAGAGGTAATACACAGGAATACACTCTATGTACACAGTAATACACTCTATAGTACACAGGTAATACACAGAATGTACACCTTTTTAGTACACAGAATATACACCTAGTAGTACACAGGTAACATACAGGTAATATACACAGGAGACATTTCAGTATACAGTCTATACACTCCCCAATGACCCTGCAGAGGTGCCGGGTGTCATGGTCGACAATGGCAACTCCCAGCGGTACAATATGGCAACTGTATTCTTATATCGTCAACCATGGCACCTTGACCAAATTTGTTTAAAAGTGCCATGGAGAAACTATGGCATCCCTAAGAGTACAGGGTGGACTATAACATTTACTATGGCAATTTATATCGTTACAAATTCGATTACAATAAAGTCTATCATTTCAAATTCGATTATGGCAATTATCAGAGGTACAAATTCGACTATGGCAACCGTGGAGACTCTTTCACAAGTGACATAGTAGGTAGCAGCTTCGTCTATGGCATAGTGACAGATTCTTTCTAAAATGCCATAGTCGACATTGGCACCTCCTGAGAAATTTATCACCCTTCTAGTGATGTACATTATGGCACTATGTCGACTATGGCACCCTAGCAGGTCTCCTAGGACTGAGCTAAGGAATCCCATCTATGCATAATATCCTAGTCATCAGCTAGGATACGCCAAGACTCACCTAGGATTCAAATAATAATCTCAAGACTTTTAAAAGGTGACTAAACCAAACCACTCCACAATAATAAATTAAATTAAAACATAACTATCAATATTTGTCTAAGTATATCTATTCTATCCTATGAATCTATTTATCTATCTATTGTTCATCTATCATCTATCTCATCATGGTCGCAGGAATGAGTATGGCGGTATCATGATATACTACAATGTTTAGTAGTGTTTAAAGTCAATTGTAAGGGTTGCAAAAAAATATATATATATAAACTTTTAAAAATAGGTGTTTGTTTCTTTTCTAATTTCTATATATAAATACAAAAAAAGTTGTTATATACACTAAACAAGCGGGTGTTTGTTTTAATGGGTGTTTGTACTCAGGAAGATTTACTTAAACAAAACAAACAAGCAGCAGACGTTGTTTTAATGTTTTTCCTATGTGTGTTTTTTTTACGTACTGAAAATTAATATACAAGTAAAAACAAATCGTGTGTTTTAATCATTATTTATCTCCAAAGCAAAAATATTGTTTATTATTGGTATTTTTATCATAATTGTAATAAAAAAAATCCAGTTAGGTTTTTAATTAAGCTTTTCTATATCAGCTAAATAGATGTTAAAGCAGGAAGTATCTATTTCAATACTATATTTACCAAAGCTTTCTATATTAGTTAGTTATTAATTACACACCAAGAGACGCTTCAAGGTGTTGGATGAAATATGAAGAGAAACAGAGAGATACAAGAGAAATAAAAGGAGATGATGATAATGAGATGGAATGAGAAATATGACGTAAATTAACTTGAGAAATATATCAGTGGTGACTACTAGGAGATACATTGCTAGGAGATATATTGCTAGGAGATATATTGCTAGGAGATATATTGCTAGGAGATACTGTATTGTGTTGAAGAGACTGGGGAGCCACAGAGAGTACAGCTGGCTAGAACATTATCATAATATTATGTTATATTTATTATGCATTTAAAATAAAATAAGTTTTTAGTGAACAAAATATAAAAGCTTTGGGTGCGTTAGTGTATCATCTATATAACAATCAAGTGAGAAGCTAAACAAGCAATCTAGGTGATTATACATATGTATGGATATATTTGTATACATACATATTTATATACGATATACATTAATGCATATGTATCTGTATGGTATGTTTGTATTTGTAAATAAACAACAACTACAACATTGATGGAGGGGGGGGTTTCTTAAGCATATACGCCTATTTAACTACACACTGAAGGGACAACACAAACTTAAACGACAATAATTGACACATGGACGATTTTCTGGTTAGAGACACACATATCTTCACCTATGTTTACTTTGATCAACGAGACGGGCGCAGGTTATTATCACAATTAAGGCAAGCTAAATGCACCTTTATCCCCCCCCTAATAGTAAGGCTCAGTTTCCTCGCGTCCAAATCATCCGCGGACCCAAGGAAGTGCCCTGTGGGACTCCTTCTCACTCATGTAAACAAACCGATCTGGATATATGACTGGAGAAATGGGTGGGTGGGTGGGTGGGTAGATGGATAGAAAGATAGATATATAGATAGACAGAAATAAACAGATAGACAAACATGAAATTACATATGGAAAATAAAACAAAGGGAAAAAATAATAACCAGACAGACAGGTAACAACAGGTAAGAAAGTAAATGAGAAAAAGGAAGGTAACAAAGAGACTCTCCAGGTGATCTCAGGTGTCGGGTGGGTGGGGGGAGGGCGAGCCTTTCTTAAGAGGAAGATAAAGATGACAAAACGACTGATTGAAACACCTGTGAGTATTGTTCTTCAGAGTGAGTGAGGGAGGCAACTTTGTGTGTGTGTGTGTGTGTGTGTGTGTGTGTGTGTGTGTGTGTGTGTGTGTGTGTGTGTGTGTGTGTGTGCCCCGATAGTAGTTCTTAGTCAGTTTCACAGGATAAGTCCAGACGCCCCTCCCCCAGCTTAATCCATCCTAGGTAAGGAACTTCTGACTCTCTCCCCAAACCTGACATCAATCTGGCTCCAAGCTGTCTCTAAGCTGAAAGACACGCATATGGCCCCAAGCTGACACTAATATAACCCCAATAGAAAGTTTAACATGCAACTGACGATAACACACACACACACACACACACAAAATAGGGTCAAAGATTATATCGTTCGTCTGGCAGCCAAGTAAACCAAACCTTCCCTGTTGACACTAGATTGTTCATGTCCCTCTTAATCTGAAAGTTGTCCCTCTCTCTGTTTCCTGTCTCCTTAAGGGCGCGTATTAAGGAGCATCATCAGTCATCCACCATCCTTACACATTCCCTTTGGTAAACCTATTAATTGGTACCCATTAGAGCTTAGTTATACCCCTCCTTCCCATTTACCCCCTGAGATATACCCCCTACCTCCTCCCTTGGCTCTAACCTCAAGGGGGTATTGACAGAACTACCTTTCCCCTTCTTCCTCCTCTTGATCACAGTTATTAAAGGTTTCTCCCACCCATTCCCCCCCTTTAGTTTCACCTACTAAGGGGTAATCAAGAGAGCTAATAGGGAGGGGAGGGGGAGGGGGTGTCTGGAGCCTCACCACCACCACCACTAAAGGACACTACCCACACCTGTTCCACCGTCGTCAACAGGGTACAGTACTAAGTTGAAGAGATGTCTGGTCTTCTTTACACGTGCTATGTTGGAAACGGCTCCTGTGTTGTCATGATTCCAGTGTTAGATATGTCCTTAAGGAAACAAAAGGACACGAACCAAAAAGGACACGTACCAACTGTTGATTTCATCTGAGTATAAATAAGTTTGTCTGTTTTAGGTTCAGCCGCTCAAACGTCGGCACCACTGATAAACGGATCAGGTAAAACGCTGTCCATCACTGTGTGTGTGTACTGTGTGTGTGTGTGTGTGTGTGTGTGTGTGTGTGTGTGTGTGTGTGTGTGTGTGTGTGTGTATTATCCTAAGATCCGTTCCCAACAAAGCGGTGAATTTCTAGTACGACAAGACATCCCCAGCTGGCGCAGGACCTAACTCAGCGCCCCTCTGTAAGAAAATAGCAAAACAAACGGAGAAATCAGAGAACTTTGCATCGAAGAGTGAGATTTATCCCTTTATTTACCTTTCTAGTTTTCTTACAGAGTTCACCACCAGTACGCGACCTAATCAGACGTGGTCCCTTTGTTTTATAATTGGTGCACGAATTTCAGGAACGACCGTATGTCCAAATGACCATTCGACTTAACTCCTCTCCCATAACAATGTGTAGTAGTGGTTGAGTGTTACTGACCGCTCACTTCACAACCAGTTAATTAAATGTTATGTATTGGGGAGGTGGTTGTTAAGGACACTAAAGATAAGAGAGAGTGTAGTATTGAGGTTATCTAACATAGATCTGGGAATTCTTGTTTAGTACAGAGAGCTGAGAGTTGTGGGTATTGAAGGCTGGGGTACTATTTTAACCAGTAAATACCACGAGCCCCTTTCATCAGGAAATGCTTTAGTTACTCTTTACTAACACAAAATCACCCAAATGTTATCAAGCTGTGATGATCTTGACAACACCATGATAGTTGTAGAGGTATATACAGTAATATTTTTCCTATCCTTTGCCTGAGATGATCATTTTCCTCAAACAATTTGCTTATAAGAACAAAGGATATTATTGCTCCCGTGTGACTAAGTCCATCTCATTAAGAAACATTCGAAACTAAATATCTCCTTCCAGGTTCTCTCGTGAAATAAGTAGAGATCTATCTTTTACTTAACTTTCCTGGTGCTGTTGATAGTAAATATAAGCCCCTGATCTTCTGTCAGGAGTGAGAAGGGAGCACGCCTGACCGGTGGTATGGGGCGGAGGCGCTGAAGGGAGCACTTGGGTTAAGGTACTCGCGACGGATACACGATAACGATAAACGAATAAGGCACAAGAGACTCTGTCACTGATAACTGGAATGCTTATAGAAGCCTCGAAGGAATTCAAACCAGCGTCGCGAGGTTAGACTCCAACCCAGGAACTGTACGTGACCCAGCGCCACAAGGCTTGACTTAGGTCCAACATCTGGATTATCAAAATTTAACCTGCTGATAATTTTTTCCTCTAAACAGAGATATAAAACTGCATCCAAAGGGTTTAATATATGACACAAAGACGTTCTGGTGATATTGAATTTGCACTGTGACTCTACCATACTTACTGTAAATGTGTTTCTTACTCTCATTTGGAGAATTAAATTAACACGCAAATGTTTGGGGATCGTGACAAAGACTTAAGGGTCACTCGGGCACATACAGGTACTCCCGTTATCAGTAACATGTTGATGCTTCACGTACTTGTTGTGAGTTCCTCGTAAGACAGGACACTTGTTACTGTGAAAACCGATACAAACCCCAAAGGCTGCAGAAATTTTTATTCTTATATTTAGATGGAGAAGTTTATCAATGTACGTTTATATAAAATAGGTTAGGGAGATTTTATTAATGATTACTATAAAAGATGGGCAGGAAGGTACCATATAATCTTATGTTTTATTTTATGTTCGAATTTTAAAGTTGATCTGAAATTTGTGAAATCTGTATATTTATTTATTGATGTTTTAAGATAGTATTCATATTATGTTTAAGCCTGACAAAATGAAAGAGTTAAGATAAATGTTGAAAGACAGTGACGTGGGTTTTGTGACCTCGCCTCTTGTTTACATCTACTGTCCCAGCCATCTTTCACCTGGCAGCCTCTGAGGTATGTGATCCAAGCGACCGAAAAGAAAAACATTACCAATTGTTCGCTCAATTCCTGAGTCGCCTCATAGGCTTCCTTATCTTTTTCTGTTTCCTCTTCTGGAGTGAGAGTCTTTGATAGAGGTGGGAAAGTAGTATCCTTTTGGAACTCAAAGTCTTCCGAAGGCTCTGCGACCACTGGTGGGGTGGCGTCAAGGGCTCTTTGCCTAGATGGAGACTCGTCACCAGCTCTTGCCCAGAAATCTACTTCTTCTGTAGCTTCTGATGGTGTCTCGGGAGGTTTTACCCCTGTCAATGGAGAGGTGCCTCTACCAGCCCAGAAGTCCTCTGAGATTTCCTCACGCTGGTCAGCTAGAAGTTCTTTGCTCTCCTCAGCAAGTTCTTCAAATAGTTTCAAGACTTCATCTGATGCTTTACTGAATTCTGTTTCCACCTCAAGAGATTCCGGCGCAGTCTCCAGGACAATTTTTGGTCTCAGTGGAGGTGAAGTGTCTCTTGAACCCCAGATATCAACTTCTTCAGGTTCCTCAACTTTAGGTTCCTCAGCGACAACTTCATCAGCAGGTGGTGAAGGAGTAGCTTCAACCTTGACAACAGGTCTTCTCAGTGGAGGTGAAGCATCTCTTGAACCCCAGATATCAACTTCTTCAGGTTCTTCAACTTTTGGTTCCTCAGCGACAACTTCTTCAGCAGGTGGTGAAGGAGTAACTTCAACTTCTTCAGCAGGTGGTGAAGGAGTAACTTCAACCGTGATAACAGGTCTTCTCAGTGGAGGGGAAGTATCTCTTGAACCCCAGATATCAACTTCTTCAGGTTCTTCAACTTTTGGTTCCTCAGCGACAACTTCTTCAGCAGGTGGTGAAGGAGTAACTTCAACTTCTTCAGCAGGTGGTGAAGGAGTAACTTCAACCGTGACAACAGGTCTTCTCAGTGGAGGTGAAGCATCTCTTGAACCCCAGATATCAACTTCTTCAGGTTCCTCAACTTTTAGTTCTTCAGCAACAACTTCTTCAGCAGGTGGTGAAGGAGTAACTTCAACTTCTTCAGCAGGTGGTGAAGGAGTAGCTTCAACCGTGACAACAGGTCTTCTCAGTGGAGGTGAAGCATCTCTTGAACCCCAGATATCAACTTCTTCAGGTTCCTCAACTTTTGGTTCCTCAGTGACAACTTCTTCAGCAGGTGGTGAAGGAGTAACTTCAACCGTGACAACAGGTCTTCTCAGTGGAGGTGAAGCATCTCTTGAACCCCAGATATCAACTTCTTCAGGTTCCTCAACTTTTGGTTCCTCAGTGACAACTTCTTCAGCAGGTGGTGAAGGAGTAACTTCAACCGTGACAACAGGTCGTCTCAGTGGAGGTGAAGCATCTCTTGAACCCCAGACATCAACTTCTTCAGGTTCTTCAACTTTTGGTTCCTCAGTGACTTCTTCAGCAGGTGGTGAAGGAGTAACTTCAACCGTGACAACAGGTCTTCTCAGTGGAGGTGAAGCATCTCTTGAACCCCAGATATCAACTTCTTCAGGTTCTTCAACTTTTGGTTCCTCAGTGACAACTTCTTCAGCAGGTGGTGAAGGAGTAGCTTCAACTTTAACAACAGGTCTTCTCAGTGGAGTGAAGCATCTCTTGAACCCCAGATATCAACTTCTTCAGGTTCCTCAACTTTTGGTTCTTCAGCAACAACTTCTTCAGCAGGTGGTTAACTTCAAGCAGGTGGTTGGTGAAGGGACAACAGGGCTAGGTGGCAGTGCAGGAGACAACTTCTTCAGTTCTCTCGTGAAGCATCTCTTGAACCCCAGATATCAACTTCTTCTCCTTTTGGTTCTCAGTGACAACTTCTTCAGCAGGTGGTGAAGGAGTACTTCAACCGTGACAACAGGTCTTCTCAGTGGAGGTGAAGCATCTCTTGAACCCCAGATATCAACTTCTTCAGGTTCCTCAACTTTTGGTTCTTCAGCAACAACTTCTTCAGCAGGTGGTGAAGGAATAACTTCAACTTCTTCGGCAGGTGGTGAAGGAGTAACTTCAACCGTGACAACAGGTCGTCTCAGTGGAGGTGAAGCATCTCTTGAACCCCAGATATCAACTTCTTCAGGTTCCTCAACTTTTAGTTCTTCAGCAACAACTTCTTCAGCAGGTGGTGAAGGAGTAACTTCAACTTCTTCAGCAAGTGGTGAAGGAGTAACTTCAACCGTGACAACAGGTCTTCTCAGTGGAGGGGAAGTATCTCTTGAACCCCAGATATCAACTTCTTCAGGTTCCTCAACTTTTAGTTCTTCAGCAACAACTTCTTCAGCAGGTGGTGAAGGAGTAACTTCAACTTCTTCAGCAAGTGGTGAAGGAGTAACTTCAACCGTGACAACAGGTCTTCTCAGTGGAGGTGAAGCATCTCTTGAACCCCAGATATCAACTTCTTCAGGTTCCTCAACTTTTAGTTCTTCAGCAACAACTTCTTCAGCAGGTGGTGAAGGAGTAACTTCAACTTCTTCAGCAAGTGGTGAAGGAGTAACTTCAACCGTGACAACAGGTCGTCTCAGTGGAGGTGATTTGTCCCCTGGTTTTTCGGCGGCCGCTTCTTCGGTAGGTGGTGAAGGCGTGTATTCAACCTTGACAACAGGTCGTCTCAGTGGTGGTGAAGTATCTCCTGACCCCCAAATATCAACATCTTCTTCAGGAGGTTCAGCTATAACTTCTTCAACTTCAGGTTCTTTAGCAGGTGGTGAAGGTGTGGCTTCTACAACATCTTCGAATGTTCTTATTCTTAATGGTGGTGATGTATCGCCTGAACCCCAAATATCAATGACTTGTTCCTCCTCTTGAGAAGCTAATTCTTGTTCTAATTCTGCTTCTTTGAAACCTTTGCGTCTCTTTGGGGGTGGAGAGAGATGCTCCTCATCTTCAAGGTCTCCCCGTTCTTGTTCCTCTGAGGGTTTGTATTCTTTATGAGATTCTGCCACGTCCGAGTCAAACCATCTCTCAATCAATGCTTCATCTGGTGACTCTTCTGTACCTTCGGGTAAGGCTTGCTCGGCGGCATATTCCTCGTCTTCATCAATGAATGGAAATGCCCTTCTGGGTCTTATGGCTGGTGGTGAGGTTCCGGAGACCCTGATATCAACCTCATGAGATTCTTCTGTATAAATCTGTTCTTCCACAAATTCCTCTCTGATTTCTTCTTCAAACTTTTGTTCAATGTGAATTTCTCTCTCTTCTTCTGCCTCTCCTTGCCAGAAAGTTTCCTCTCTCTGTGATGTTTCTTTCAGAGCTCGGGTCTGGGCTTCATCTGAGTCAAACCAACGCTCAAGTAAATCATCGTCGCCATCATCAGTCTGGTACACATCCTTGGGCTGGTAGTACTCAGCTTCCTGTTCTTCTCCCTCCTGCTGTACCTCTTCCTCCTCTTCCTCTTCTTCTTCCCCTTCCTCTTCCTCAACGTCTATTTGTATCCTCCTTACTGAGGGCGGGGATTCCTTCCGTCCCCAAAAGTCCTCCTCTTCTTCTTCTTGTTCCTCCTCCTCCTCTTCCTCAACGTCTATGTGTATTCTCCTTACTAGTGGTGAGGCTTCCTTCCTCCCCCAAAAGTCCTCCTCTGACTCCTGTGGCTCCAAAAGCAGAGTCTGCCCTATAGCCTCACCAGCGGTGGTCACAGAGCCTTCTCCATGGTAAGACAACTCCTCCTCAGCTGCTGTAACTTTGAGCTTCTTATGAAGGGGAGATGTATCTCTCTCGCTCCAAATGTCCACTACTTGAGGCTCCTGTGAGAATTGTTTGTGGTGTCAGATTCCCCCCGAAATTGTTTGTAAAAGGTTTCTTGGAGGTAAAGAACACAAGAGGTTTAGAGTGTTAACTGCTGTGCACAACTCTTAGTATATAACCATAAACGAAAACTGGGAGAACTGAACTTTAAACACCTTTAGGTTCAACCTTTTCTCTAAACGTTTTATTTACTCTTATAGGATTATTTATGTAGTGAATAGAACTGTAAATCATTTTGCAAATATTCTCTTTCTGACTAGTATCTGTAAATTCCACTACAGAGAAATTTACAGATTTACAGTATAACGATAGTTAGCTGCTTTTACAATACTTAAACATTAGTTATAGTAAATTTACAATACTAAACCCCCCAAAATACATTTTATCTATCTTTATTATCAATTTAAAATTTTTATAAGTTATCACTGTATGATGGTTAATAACTATCCCACTGTTGTATACATGGTGGCAGCGGTGGGATGCGAATTAGCCATTCTACATCATCCGTCCGAGATGTCACGGAGGACAAGTTACTTTACAGAAATAGAATCATTAATCCAAACTATACAGCGACTTGAGTGATGTGTTTTAGAGAAGATAATAACAAGTTAAGTGGGTGAGTGAGGGAATTATAGAATATCACAAAAACACATAACTATTTCATCTTCTCTGGATAAACGGGATTTAATACCATATTCTCTGTTTACAAATTTGATTTACTTTCCTGGTCGGTGAAAGAGTTGAGCTTAATTAATTTTTTGAGGAAATTGATCCATTTAATTCCTTTATAAATACCTCATTGATTTATAAGAAGTAATCCTTAATTATCTCTCACTAATTCCTCAAAACAGGTGCAGTTTATCCTTAATTAACTCTTAACAAGCAGGTATAAAAGGTAGTTACACGAAGAACACCAAAAGATCAGATTTGAGTCTCATTAAAAAAAATATACCATCCCTGAGTTAATTTAATCTAAAGAAAATAATATAATAATAACTTTAATATTCCTTCAATATCACGTATCAGACTCAGTTACTGTTATCTCTCTCTCAGCAAAGTTTATTTAAGTTCATCCCAGAAATAAATAAAAGAAGCTTATAGCAAATTGTATGTGTATATCATATAGAAGATATTGTATGTCCTCAGTTTTAGCGTTAAGTAGCATGTAAATATAATAACAAATAATAATAATAATAATAATAAAATGTGGTAAGTAATCAGTAATACAAAATAATAATTAACACACTAGAGGAAGATGAGAAGTGTGAGGGCATAATGAGTGAATGTTGAGGGTCTCGGAACCTATAAAGTACTCACACTTACTCATCATCCAATAAAGTAATAATAATTAAGACAACTAACTACTTTAAACTTCAAGTAAGTCATGGAAATCTATGGTGGTTACTTTCACAGCCATTAAGTCCCCGCGAGGTACAGGACAAACGCACACACACACACACACACACACACACACACACACAGGGACAGGTAGAGTGCCGTACTAGCCAAGGTGAGGGCCAGGAATTCAAGGTGTGCCAACCATAGTGCCAATATGAACCTGATGTAGGATAGGATTCTGTAGTAATCAATCTATTTTTACTCTTTCAAATATCAGGAACAAAATCTACATGACCTGTTGCTAGTTTCTTTTGAACTAGTTATATATTATTATATCTATCATCTAATAACCCATGTACAGTGAGCCCTCCATATAACGGACTTCTCTATCTTTCCTTTAAATGGGGGCTTCACATCTAATGGACTCTCAATGTAATGGACTTTCATCCCCATACAGTTCGCTAAATAGAGGGTTTACTGTATCCTAAAATAAATTAAAATTCCTTTAACTGCCCAAAAGGTGTTGATCTAAGGACTTAAAACAGAGGAACTATCAATACCTAAGTTTGGTGTATGTATGAACGTTTGTAGTAACCTCTGGTCATGACTCCCCACCAGTACACTGCTGTGATAGACAGGACAAAATCCTGAAATACTGACCCGATCAACAGCTTCTGAAACTTGATGTATGGATTGTGATAATACGAACTGTTGATCATTCCCAGGTACTTGTGATTACCTGTGTGTCAATTAGTTCCTGTCATTTCATATTAATTCTCCAGGTAGTCATCAGTAAGGAAGGTTCTTATGTCAGTCTTACAGTCTCCAAATGAACTGAATCCCTGAGTTAGATCAAGTGGGTTCTAACTGACCCCGGGTTGGATAATAGGTTCAGTTGATTCATATATAGTGGGCCATGGGATGGATTTAAGGTTCTATTGACCCACAGATAACAGACTGAGGAGTCATGGGCTGATAAGGATTTCTACTGACCCACGTATGACACGATGGAAGGCTTAAGAGAGTGAAAGACAGTAGTGGTAAGAAGCAAGTCGAAGAAAAATTAAAATGTTCGTTCATGTTGTCTGAGTAGTGTCAACTGTCAGTGCTATTTTGTGCAATGGGCAGTGCCGTTGTGTATGGTCGAGATGTTGTACGCAAGAAAACAAGAGTCACTGCGTATGGTCGAGATGTTGTACGCAAGAAAACAAGAGTCACTGTGTATGGTCGAGATGTTGTACGCAAGAAAACAAGAGTCACTGCGTATGGTCGAGATATACGCAAGCAAACAAGAGTCACTGCGTATGGTCGAGATGTTGTATGCAAGAAAACAAGAGTCACTGCGTATGGTCGAGATGTTGTACGCAAGAAAACAAGGGTCACTGCGTATGGTCGAGATGTTGTACGCAAAAAAACAAGTCACTGCGTATGGTGAAGATGTTGTACGCAAGAAAACAAGTCACTGCGTATGGTCAAGATGTTGTACGCAAGAAAACAAGAGTCACTGCGTATGGTCGAGATATACGCAAGCAAACAAGTCACTGCGTATGGTCAAGATGTTGTACGCAAGAAAACAAGTCACTGCGTATGGTCGAGATGTTGTACGCAAGAAAACAAGTCACTGCGTATGGTCAAGATGTTGTACGCAAGAATACACGAAGTAGTTATTATTTCATTGTGTATACTGCCACTAATCCGACTAACATACAGTTCTAAGGTATTGGTGTGTTTACCTTAGTGAAGCTAAATCTAACAGATAACAGAATAATAATAATAATAATAAAATATCTACGCCAGTGAGTCCATCAGCTAAGCCAATCTCAGGTACTTACTTCTATAGCAACAGGTGTGATTGGACAGGAGACGAGGAAGTATGTTGAAGTAACGTAATTAAGTATTCTAAAAGATAACGCAATAAAAGTAAAGAACAGGTAAGATCAACTGTTAGCGGAAAGTAATGATGCAGAAACAGATGAGTGTTCTAGTCTTACAGGTGAACGAGCAAAGTGCAAAAAGAATAATAGAGGTTAGCGAGAAAAACGAAACACAGAACTGCGCAGGAAGCCGACTCATGAACAGCAAATTACCTGCTACAAAGACGCTTTTGCCAAATCGTAAGCAAACACTGAATAATAAATACGAGTTACAGAGAAGCGAAAAAAATGTTGTTGTAAAAGCGGCAATTTTGTAGTGTTCCATGACAAACAGGAAAGGAAACATAAGGGAAAAAAGAAAAAAAAAATGTAATGAAATAAAATTGAACGTCCCACACGGAAAATGAAACCAGCAGAGCAACGGAAGATTTTTATTTATATTGTGAACCGGTTTTAATAGCAATTATTTATTATGATAAGAGCTTTGTTCCCATCATCCGCGTGTCACGTTTAGACGATGGCAGGTTGAGCAACTGTTGTTATATTAAGCAGCGGGAGATTCCCAGATTAATAATTATTACACCACCTTTTTGTCTGGCAAGATGCAACGTAAGTTTTATCTCACCACAATACAACTAGAAAGTTAATAATCTGTCCTACGACATTTGGCAGGTGCCTCTGTAGCAGATACTGACCAGGACGCAACACGAACTGACTGACTGACTGACTGACTCTTCTATCAAAATATGACTTTCATCGTTACCCTCGTGTCTCCGGGTCCTGCACTGGGCAAAGGAGGAAGCTCTCGGGCCCTGCTAATCACTCCTTCCTCTTGGCCAACATTCTCACTACTTACTACAGCTGAGGACTCTCTCGCTTCCCCAGCTTTCAATCTCTCTTGGATCTCAACTTTACCAGTAGGTGAGGGAGCGTTGTGTTGCACGGTCGTATCTCGTCTGTGTGTTGCCGTAGTAGATGCGGTGCCACTGTGTCTGTCTGCGCCTCCTAGTCTAGCGTGTCCCTCTGGCTGTAGTCTGTCTCCCTTGTTCCCTGCACTCGGTACTTGTTGTCTCTTTGCTCTCCCATTTTGAACACTTTTTGTCTCGGGTTTAATGATTCTTGTTTCGTCTTTTTCAGGACAGAGGAATTTAACACTTGGTTTCGGTCTTCTTAACTTGTCTTCATTTCGGCGAGTGGTCATGTCTTCAGGTTTTTCTCTTACTGGTATTTTTGTCTTCGGAGGATTAGGCTGAGACTCTGGATAAACCTTCTCTCTTATGGTCGGGTTGGCAGAAGGATCGATAATTTTACCTCTGTAACATGTCACTCGTAGAGGTGTGGGGATGCCCGTGTCGAACCAAACATCGAGTTCTTCCTCGTCATCTGAGTCAGGGGGTATAAATACACGCAGTTTCTTATATTTCTGCTTCACTCTCTCAGGTTCACTTGGCCCTAAACTGGGATGAATCTCAAGTGGTTCTTTGTCTTTGATTTTTATCCCAATCTTAGGTGTCGTAATGGTGGAAAATCTCTGTAGCACCGGGAGATCTAGAGCCTCGTAGGTTAATCGGGAGGCTGAAGATGAATCCCTCCGGCCTTGTGTACTCTGGGGTGGGCTACGATTGCTTTCCTCCGTCGCTCCTGATTTTGGTTTTGTCAGCAGCTCAGACGATTTCGTGTCGGCAAATTGAGTGGTCGCATCTCCTGCTGGGGGAGAACCTGTCAACTCTCCCCCAAAATCCACCTCTTCGGGTATGTCGTCTTCTCGTTTGTCTCCTTTGCCGTCATCAGGTGTTGGCTCCTTATCAAGTGGGTGTCCTCCCTTCAGTCCTTCAGTCTTGACCCCTAACTTTCTACGACCAAACATTCTTGGGCTTCCTTCAACACTCCTACCACCTGAAGGTCTTACTGAAGAGGACGTATCCTTTCCAGCTGAGACGCCAACGCCTTTTTTTCCTTGAGGTGAAGAATCCTGGGGATCCTGAGGCTGTCCTTTGTCCGGGACGCAGGATTTATCTTCATCAGGAACACTCTTGGGTGGTGGTTGAGTGGTGGTCTCCGTCGTCGACCCCCACAGGTAGGACAACCAATCTCCTCCTCCCTCCTGCTTCCCTTCCTCATTCTGCGGCTCTAATTTTCCAGGTAAACCGTACTGAGTTTTCCCTTCGTTTATCTTAGGAAGTGTTGCATCTGCTTGGTCCTCAGATACACCTGTGGGATCTTCAGTTACACCTGTAGGATCCTTAATTACACCTGTAGGTTCCTTAATTACGCCTGCAGGATCTTTAATCAAGTCTTTTGTATCCTCAGTTATATTTTTTGATTCCTTACCTTTGCCTTTTAGATCCCCGGTAACACCTGTGGGATTCTTAAATTTACCTGTGAGATTCTTAATTACACCTGTGGAATCCTTAATTACACCTGCGGTATCCTTAATTACACCTGTAGAATCATCAGTTACTTTTTTGGAATCCTTAGTTTTCCCTTCAGGATTTTTAGTTACGTTTTTAATATCCTTAAGTACACCTGTTCGATCCTTAATTGCACCTGTTAGGTCCTTAATTATTCCTTTTGGATTCTTAATTATGTTTCGAGAATCCTTAATTATGTCTTTGATATTTTTAGCTAGACCTTTAGGATTCTTTGCGACAGGAGTGGGATCCTGGGCTACAGGTGCGGGATCCTGGGCTACAGGCGTGGGATCATGGGCAACGGGTGTGGGATCCTGGGCTACAGGTATGGGATCATAGGCAACAGGTGTGGGATCCTGGGCTACAGGTATGGGATCCTGGGCTACAGGTATGGGATCCTGGGCTACAGCTATGGGATCCTGGGTTACAGGTATGGGATCCTGGGTTACAGGTGTGGAAGCCTTAGGTGTAAGGACCGTCTTCCTCGATGCGTCACCACCAGTCTTCAGGTGTTGTTTATGCTTGTCCTCAATTCCTCCACCCTGAGACTCCTTCTTGGTTGTGTCTACGTGTTTATCACCGCCTATTTGGCCTTTCCTACGGCCTCCCCGGTACTGAAAGCCTCCTAATCTCCCAGAAGGACTCTTTTTCTCCTCTTTACTACCACTAGGAAGGGCATCAGGGCTTTTAATCTCCTGATGTTGGGGATTCGGATCGTCTTTAGGTACTCGGTGGGGATTCGAATCATCTTTAGGTACTCGGTGGGGACTCGGATCGTCTTTAGGTACTCGGTGGGGATTCGAATCATCTTTAGGTACTCGGTGGGGACTCGGATCGTCTTTAGGTACTCGGTGGTGTTTGAGACGTGGTGGAAGAGGAGGTGGTGTACTTTCTCTTCCTCCCCAAAAGTCAATTACTTCTGCTACGACTTCTTCTGTAGGTGTTTTTAATGGCTTCTCCTGTGTCTCTGTCTCACTGGGCCTTCGTGGTAGCTCCTTTACGATGGGTTTGGTTTTAACAATGCGGTTCTTATTACCAGTCTTTCCACCTGTTTCTCTACCCCCTTCATTTGTTTTTTTGTCGCCTTTCTGTTTGGATTCAGTAACTTGACCCACCACCTCTGTCTGTGACCCAGTTTGACCTTTTTCAGTGACCTCTTCAGGGGCTTCAACAGGAGGATCAACATGAGATTCCTTCGTGGGGGCTTCCGATGGGTTGGTTGCCTCGTCCCAGGTGTAAGGCTTCCAGAGAGTAACAGGAGGGGTATGTTGTATGTCTGCCCAAAAGTCAAATTCGTCATCTACTTCAGTGCCTCCTGCAGGTTCTGTCGGTTTCGCCGTCTCTTGTTGTGGGGTTTCATCTCCACTCTCATTCGCTCCACCAAGAAGACCCATTGGAGGTAATTCTCTTGTTTTCTTTGCTTTCTGATATTTATTCGTCTCTCCTTCACTTTCTCTTGATTTCGCCTTATATCCTTTCGTTGCCAATTCACTTTTATTTCCTTTCTTTTCCGTCATTCCTTTACCTGGATTCGTTGTTGGTATTTTCTTAGTTTCCAATTCCTTCTTACCTCCTTCTGTCTTCTCTTCACCTTCACCTTTTATTGGATTTTTCGATTCCTTTTTACGTTCGTCTGTCTTGTCAATTCCTCGTTCTGACTTTTTAGATAATGTTTCCTTCTTTGAGTCTGTTTTACGTTCTTCTGCTGTTTTCTCTTCTACACTGTTTGTTGACTTTAACGACGTTTCTTGTTTACTTTCTGGTTTACCTGCGGCTACTTTACTTTCTGGTTTACCTGCGGCTACTTTACTTTCTGGTTTACCTGCGGCTCCTTTACTTTCTGGTTTACCTGCGGTTACTTTACTTTCTGGTTTACCTGCGGTTACTTTACTTTCTGGTTTACCTGCGGTTACTTTACTTTCTGGTTTACCTGCGGCTACTTTACTTTCTGGTTTACCTGCGGTTACTTTACTTTCTAGTTTACTTGCGGCTACTTCATCTTCTGGTTTACCTGCGGCTACTTTACTTTCTGGTTTACCTGCGGCTACTTTACTTTCTGGTTTACCTGCGGTTACTTTATCTTCTGGTTTACCTGCGGCTACTTTACTTTCTGGTTTACCTGCGGTTACTTTATCTTCTGGTTTACCTGCAGTTACTTCATCTTCTGGTTTACCTGCGGTTATTTTATCTTCTGGGCGACTTGCGGCAACTTTACTCTCTGTTTTCCCTGCGGCAACTTTACTCTCTGTTTTCCTTGCGGCAACTTTAGCTTCAGGTGCGGCAGTAGCAGAAACCTTTCTCTTTTGCCAAAAATTCTTATACGCCATCTTACCTGAGTCTTCCTTTCCCTTCTTGTCTACTTCATCTCTTCCTTTACTCAATTTATTCTTCTCATTCTCCTTCTTGTTCTCATCTCCCTCCTCCGTGACCCCGGCCTGTGGAGACTTGCCCTCTGAGGCGGGTTTAAAGTCCATCTCCTTCCTCAGCTCTGATCCTAATGGTGAGAATTTGTCTCTTGTAGACCAGGATTCATTCTCTTTATCTATCTCTTCCTCCTTTATTCCTTCCTTTTTCTTCTCTTCCTCTTTTATCTCGGTCTTATTTCTCTCTTCTTTCTTCTTCTCTTCTATCTCTTTCTTATTCTTCGCCTCCTCCTTCTTCTTCTCTTCTATCTCTTTCTTATTCTTCCTCTCCTCCTTCTTCTTCTCTTCTATCTCTTTCTTATTTCTCTCTTCTTTCTTCTTCTCTTCTATCTCTTTCTTATTCCTCTCCTCCTTCTTCTTCTCCTCAATATCTTTCTTATTCCTCTCTTCTTTCTTCTTCTCTTCTATCTCTTTCTTATTCTTCTCCTCCTCCTTCTTCTTCTCTTCTATCTCTTTCTTATTCCTCTCCTCCTTCTTCTTCTCCTCAATATCTTTCTTATTCCTCTCTTCTTTCTTCTTCTCTTCTATCTCTTTCTTATTCCTCTCCTCTTTCTTCTTCTCTTCCATTTCCTTCTTATTTCTTTCTTCTTTCTTCTTCTCTTCAATTTCCTTCTTATTTCTCTCTTCTTTCTTCTTCTCTTCTATCTCTTTCTTATTCCTCTCCTCCTTCTTCTTCTCTTCAATCTCTTTCTTATTCCTCTCCTCCTTCTTCTTCTCTTCAATCTCTTTCTTATTCCTCTCCTCCTTCTTCTTTTCTTCTATATCTTTCTTATTTCCCTCCTTCTTCTGCTCTATTTCCTTCTTATATCTTGGATTATCTCTATTCCCATCTTTCTCTTCCTTCCCCTTCGTCTTACCATCGACCCCCTGGCTATCCGTGGCATCCTTACCGTCAACAGAAGTCCGATTAGATTTTGTTATGTCTTGTCTCTTGTTCTTTGTAGGTTCTGATCCCCTTCCAAGAGGCTTTATGGCTGGTTTAATCCTATTAGAGCTTGGTTTATTGAGTAAACCTCCAGCTGGCGCCACTGTCGAGGTAGATCCTTTACTTGTCGCAGGAGCTGAAACACTACTTGGTATACGTAATTTCGTACCTTGTTTATCCTTTCCTGATGGCGTCGACCTACCTGAATGAACGTCTTTGTCTTCTAAAGATTCCAAAGACCCTATTGGTATTGTAGTATTATCCCCATCAGTGCCTTCTGCAGGTATAGTGGTTACAATAGGGTCTTCCTCCAAATTAATTACATCATTGGTGTTTTTCTCCCAAAGAGGACAGAGTTTTGGTGTGTATGGCGGCGGTGTTGTCTCTCTCCCAGACCAGAAATCTATAATCTCAAAACTTTCTTCCTCGATCTTAATTTCTGTTTTTATTTCTTCATCTTTCTTATCTGTTTCTTTTGTTATTGCAGTTACATCTATTTCATCTTTATGTTTTGTTTTGTTTTCTCTTTCAGGTATTTTGTTTTTGGTGTTTGTTTTCTTCTGACTTTTACTCTCTTGTTCTTCAGGGTGTGTTGGTTGACCAGGTGTAACTGATGAAGGTGTGTAGTCATCCCAATCTGCCCAGCAAAATCCCTCCGATTCGTAATTGTCCTGATGTGATTTCTTATCTTTATCAATTTTTCTTTCCTCTACCGTTTGATTTATTTCAATTGTTACTTCACTTTCCTTTTGTTTTTCCTTTTGAGTGTCTGGTTTGACTTTATTGAGGTCGTCTTTGTTCCTCTTTGAAGAAGAAGAAGGAGGAGGAGGAGGAGGAGGAGGGGGAGAAGGAGGAGAAGGAGTCTCTTTGCCAGGCCAGAAATCAATTACCTCCTCACTTTCTCCCTTAGTTCTCTCCTCCACTTTCTTGTTCTCTTCTCCAGGAATATTATCTCTCTGTTTTGGCTTCTGTTTCGCCTCCTTCGGTGCTGTCGACTCAACACAATTAATATTTTCCACTTCAGGAGGGGAGTTACTTACTGGCAGATGTTCCAATACTTCTTGAGTGCCATGCGTCATCCCCCTACCACCTGAGTCTTCTAAAACGTGTTTATCTGTACACTCTGTTGATATGACCTGTGTTGGTGTTTCCCATTGTGACCAGAAGTCCATTTCCTCGTCATCAATGCTATTTTTAATGGTTTGTGGTGTCTTCTCGTTTATTATTAACTGTTCTGTGTCTTCCTGTTTATCCGTGTTGTTGTTCTTTTGGTCTTTCGTAAGATCTGGGGGCATAGTCGACTCAGGTCCTTGTGTTACTTCTTGGGTCATGACTTCATTCTTTGAGTTCTTGTGTTTAGTTATCTTGGATATATTTTGATTCTTCTTTACTTCGTCTTCTGAGTGTTTACTTTCTTCTAATTTATTCACTCTTCCACTTTCTTCCAACACAGTAGCCATCTCCACCACTGTTTCTTCTTCTTCTTTCTTCTTCTCCTGATTCTCTCCTGCTGCTGCTGTTCCTTCCACGGAGAGTTCTTGAAAGTAAGGAAATGTCGGTCGTCTTAATGGCGGTGAACTCCCAAGGTCTGCCCAGAAGTCTATCACCTCTTCTTCTTTATCTTCTGTTTCCTTAGCCACTGATTCCTTTACGTTCTTCCCATCTTCATCTTTCTTCTCTGTCTCCTCTGTTTCTATTATTCCTGTAGTTATTTCACTTATTTGACTTTCTACAGGTATGATATTTACCCTTTCAATATGATTCTCTTTTATATTTTTGTTACTTTCTCCTCCTACGTATTCAGGGTCGTTCTTCTCTACGGTGTTTACCTGAGGAGTGTTATTGGATCCAGGTTCACTGTTATCGTCCGCCGCCGCTGCGTACCTTTGTAAATATTGTCCGTATCTTGGCCTCACAGGTGGAGAGGCTTCCCATTGTGACCAGAAATCAATAACGTTATCACACTGTTCCTCTGCTGTTTTCCCAGAGTCGGCTTCTATATCGCCTTCTTCAGAGTGTTCTTTAGTGACACCAGTATCAGTTTCATGGTCTGTAAGAGTCTCTAGAACATCACTCGGTTTAAGATCGTCTCCATATGTTTCTTGTAACATTTCAAGTAATTCTTCGATTTCCTTATCTTCCTCTTCCCTCATCTTCATCTTTTCTTTATCTTTCGTCTGCTTGTCTTCGGAAGAATCGACATCAACATCATCTACTTGAGTTAGAATGTTCATAGGAGTAGTGTTTTCATTCTCACCACCAACACCACCATCAACCAGCCACCAAGCGTTGCTACTCCTTTGCCCACCGGAACCATCAACTCCGCCATTACACCCTTCATTATCAAAGGCTCCAGTAACGCCATCATCAACAACAACTTCTGGCGACCCTCCCTGAGTGTTAGAGTGATTCCCTTTGCCACTACTATTCTCGGCTCCTGCGACTTCCATAGTCTTAACTACACCTGGGCTGGTTTCTGCGTCTCGTGCCTCGGTGACGGTCGGGGGAGGAGGTTCAGCCTTCAACAGGGCCTTAGCAGGAGGGTCCTGTCGAGTATGTGAACCAGGGATGTGTGGAGTATCTGAATGGGTACTGTTTACATATGATAACCGTAGGGGGTATCTGAATGGGTACTGTTTACATATGATAACCGTAGGGGGTATCTGAATGGGTACTGTTTACATATGATAACCGTAGGGGGTATCTGAATGGGTATTGTTTACATATGATAACCGTAGGGGGTATCTGAATGGGTATTGTTTACATACATTAACCGTAGGGGTTATCTGAATGGGTATTGTTTACATACATTAACCGTAGGGGGTGTCTGAATGGGTACTGTTTACATATGCTAAACCGTATGGAGTATCTGAATGGGTATTGTTTACATATGCTAACCGTAGAACCGTAGAGGTACCTGAATAACTAATCTGTTAATTGGATGTACAACAAATTATCCTGTATATCATAATCTAACAGCTCAGGTACCAACAGCTACCTGAGTCGCCTGTACTAACTCCTGACACGGGTCTCTAACGCTCTCTCAGTGATCATTTCTTGTAATATAAAGACAGACCGGAAAAAAACAAATAATTCATGACAAAAATAATGTTTGTGTATGATTTAATTTTCTTTGTAAATTCTAATCGTTTATAATTCTGACTTATTTATGAGTTTATGAATGATTATGATTTATATTGAGTTATATTAAGTTTGTATATAAATTTAATAATGGAATAATCTTAATTTTAGTTTTTATATAATTTTTTTATGGATATATAATAACTGTTTGGATTTCAATGTGAACTTAGTTATTAAGAATTAAAATTTCAGCCTTTTATGTATTAAAAAAATATATATATTGGTAGAGAATACTTGATCTATAGTTTAACTGGAATGTGTATTTCTTCTCCTAAACAAACTGAGAATTAAAAACACCAGCAAATTGGGTCGAACGTCGATAAAAAAACACACCGACTAGTAGAGGCAACACTCATGAGCTGGGGTGGAATGTATGTGTCCAGAGCCTGAATAATGTATAATGTATGACGGATTGGCTGTAGTCACTTTGTCTACATATTAACGCGAGTATAACGTTGAGAATGTGTATGAATATATGAAAATAATTTATATATATATACAGTAACACGCCTAATTACCCTCGAGTATATTGTCAACTGATATACACAACTATATAAATGTACATATATACCCACAAATATATATAGATATTTGTTTATGTATGCGGTTCTATTATATAAGAAAGCCTATAGAAGGTCATTGATGTGTTTGTCTTTGTAATATTTACCAAGTCGAAGGTTTATCCCACACAGACCATCGACTTGGACCTAACACCTACAGTAAACACAATAATTGGAGAAAAAAAATAATAAAATACATATTGTAAGGTTACATTATAAAAATCTGATGAAAATAAATAATACAATGAATTTCTTTTGATCAACCCGGAAATTTGAACTTATATCTATATGACCCGTATTCAAGGTAACTCATTTACATCGCTCAATTACGTGTTATATAATCAAGTTTTAGAAATTTTGGGTGATTTCTACTTAAGCTGTATTATCAATCTCTATAATTGGTATGAAATATGTCATCCAGTTCGTGAAAACAAGGAAGAGGTTTGCAATTATTGGTGGAGATATGAGACCTGTGGTGTAATGCCATAATCTGATACATGCCGTGATTTTTAACCTCCAATTAACGAGCTTTCTTGAGTAGGAGGAAAATGATGTCACTTAAGTCTCCACCAACAACTAAGCTTCTTCCTAGTAAAGAACATGCGTCACTCTCCAATTCAGTAACAAGATCTACTTATGGAGATGGAGATTTGACGTCATTCCTCATGCCCCCAATAAGAAAATCTGTTTATGGAGATGTAGTTATGACGTCATTCTTCACTCTCCAATAAGAAAATCTGTTTATGGAGATGTAGTTATGACGTCATTCTTCATGCCCCCAATAAGAAAATTTGTTTATGGAGATGTAGTTATGACGTCATTCTTCACTCTCCAATAAGACGACCTACATGGAGGTGAAAATATGACGTCATTATTCTTTTACACAATCAGAGCCTCTTTGATCTTCACAGAACTGGTGATTAGAACTTGAGGATATTTATAACGAACACTGAATACGGTTCATGACATGCAAATTTTTCCTTAATAAACAGCTAAAACAGTTCAGTATAACATTAACATTAGACCTTGACACCGATAAAATAACTCAATAATACAAACAAACTTGAAATAATATAATACACCTGAAATTAGACTTCAATTAATGATGTCAATTTACGTGAGAGAATAATAATAAAGGAAATACTTAAGCCAAAACAGCGGATGAATCGTAATATTAAAACTTGTGTTATAAATTAATCAGTTAAGCGCCACTACAGTACGTTTTCTATGGAGGATTGAAGGGGGTGACTGCGACACACAGACCTGCGTGAGGAGAACCCGTTTCGTGAAGACTAAGATTATTTACCTTAAGAACGAGAGAGATAGATAGATAGAAATAATAAATAGAACGAAATATAATAAAAGAAAGATAAGTGCCGAGGAGAACTAAAGTTTTTGTAAAGATGAAGGGAGAAATCATATACGGATTTTACTTAAAAAACAAATAATTTGCCCTAAAAATCGAAATTTAAATCATTAAGAGTAATGGATGAAAGAGAAGCTTTAATAAATAGTTAAAGATGATATTAAATGCAAGAATAAAGTTACAAATAAAATACAAGTAAAGAAACTAAGATTTATATTTAGAGAAACGATTTCCCATTAAAAACTTTGAATTTAAATAACGATAAATATTTGTTTGGTAAAAAAAAAATGGAAATAGGAAAATTAAAATGACAATATATAATAAATGATATAACTAATTATTAAGCAAAATGGCACCAAAAAATAGGGAATTTACGTTAAAAAATGCAACAAAAATAAATTGAAAATTACGAAGTGGAGGGAAAAAATATTACCCCTTGTGAGTAATTGAATATACCAAATAAGGTAAAATAAAAATATATAAAAAATGATCATTAAATTTACCTGTAAAAATCGAAAGTATAATTAGCAAAATATATTAAATTACGATATAGAGGAAGATACAAAGGACAGAAAAGGTTTAAAAATATTTATTGATGATGCAAAGCGAAAAAAAAGAGGAAAAGCAAAAGGATGATAAATGTAAACAAAAGGTAAAGATGCAATAAAGACGAAGGGGAAGAAGAAGGTCGAGAAGAACAAGAAAAAAGACGGATTATTCTCACCCAAGACCCAAGAGAAGAAACACAACAACAACAAATAAATTGAAAGAAATTAATCCACAGCGTTAAAATTTCTTCCTCAAATGACGTGTTTATTCTTTGATTTTTTTTTTATCCGTTCATACGTCTGGTAGCGGCGATGGTCTTGGCGCCAGTGTGAGCGAGGTGGTCCTAAGAGGTAGTAAGCCTTTGATAGTCCTGAGAGAGAGAGAGAGAGAATTCAAACGTCGAGTGGCCTAAAAATAATAAGTTCTCACAGTCGTGTTAGAGAACTTCAGTAGGGCCATCTTAGAGAGCTTCTCCCGAGGCCATCTCAAAAAACCCAGAGATCCATCTTGGAGAACCTCAAAGAACCATCTCAAAAGACTCACTGAACCAACAATGGGAAGAACCACTCAGAACCCTTAGAACTATCTTAAAGAGCCTCATAGGACCGCCTCGCACACTCCTGGCTACCGAGTTGGCTGTTGTATCGCTGGAAAACAAGAACTGGTGCGTCTTACCTGTTGGTCGGCTAGAAGGATTTGCTGTGGGGTGGGTGACGAGGTGGTGGGGGCCTGTTTCTGCTCTGCTGCAGCACGGGATTCCTCTACCTGCTCTAGAGTAACTCCTTTTACCGTTTCCTTAGCGGAGGTTGGAGAAGCTCCCTCACTAGGACGGCCTGACTGCACGGGGATGTCGTCCTCCTCCTTAACGGCCCAGAAGTCTAGCTCCTCGACGACTTCCTTTAGCGGCTGAGACTCGGGTTTTTGTCTCTTAGCTGGAGGGGAAGGCTCTCTCTCCAGGAACTCTTGAGACTCTTTGGCGAGTTTTTCAAAGAGCTCTTCGTCTTCAGGGAGGTCCTCGTATTCTTGGACCTCCGGGACGGGTGAGACGATTCCTGCGTCTTCCTCGTCAATGTCTTGTGACACAACACGGAGTTCGTCGTCGAAGAGTAAGTCCTCGACTGATGCTGTGAGGGAGGAGGAAGAGGAGACACGTGAGGGAGGAGCTAAACACGTGTAAATGTTTAACTGATAAGAATAAAACAATCAAGAGGTCACAGAGAAGAATAAACAATGTTGCTTGACAAAATGGCCCTAAATGTTGCTGCCAACCTAACCTAACCTACTTAACCTAACCTAACCAAGAATAACCCAAGATCATTAGGTTAGGGTTGGTTAGGTTATTTTAGGTTTGTTTTCATCGTTTACTGATGTGAAATTATTTAGCTTCACAATCTCCAAGACGATAATAAAGAGACCAGACCCTTGATATATAAGATGGCGACCCTTCTCTAAATCTTCACCAATAATAATAATAATAATAATAATAATAATAATAATAATAATAATAACACAACTACCACTACTATTACTACTTTTTATGGCGTCCAACCTCCTCTTACACTACTACTACTACTACTACTACTAATAATAATAATAATGATAATCTCATCTAAGTTATCAACAACAAAGTAGAATCATTGTTCGCCCTAAGAGGTACACAAAATCCCGTAGATTGTGGGGATCTGTTCGCTCGAGGCACGCCGTGACGTCACTCTCCCAGTGGAATAAGTGGGACAAAATCATTGAAAGTTTAAGTCCTCGGGGGATCACTGGGGCGGTCCTTAAGTACATTATCAAGGGACCAAACTCCATCCTAAACTACTATTATAATTCCTAGTAGCTGATTGGTTCCTTAACTACCATCAACTGCTTCGATTGGTGGTGGTTGCTGAGGTCACCAAATAAAGGGGAGGAGCTTGATAGGTAAGTAACTCTGTGTTTATGTAGCTGACTGACTGACTGATTAACTGACTGACTAGCAATCCCTAAAACCTATAATCTCTAATCCTATAATATCAATCCCTAATCCCTAATCCAACTCACCTGTATCGACGACGTACTCCTTAATGCCCGCGAGCCACGAATCCCTAATCTCAGGTGTTCTGGCCTCGATCAAGATGGGGTAGTTAGGATGACTGAGGGATTCTATGTGGAAGAACTCGAGAGCTTTGGGCTGGTCGAGACTCCCTAATGATGTTTCTGGGAGCTGTGAGGGAGGAGAGATAGACACAAATTAGAAAATTGAAATAGAAATTGAAAGTGGAATTGTAGGGTTGATTTGAGAAGGAAGAGAAAGGAGAATTAGAAGAAGAATCGTAATGACAATATTCCCATAACAACAACAATAATAATAATAATAACCTCAATCAACTTACCAATAAACTAAAGATCAATTATTGTTAGCCCTAAAGAGACACAGATCACCTAAAACAGAGAAGGTGACCTGCTAGCCTAGGGTACGCCGTGACGTCACTCTCCCAGCGATACAAATAGGGCAGAAACATATAATAGTTTATGTCCCCTCAAGTGTCGCTGGGTTAACACATTATATTAATTTATTGGTAAAGAGAAGTTGAATTGTGATATGCTCTCTCTCTCTCTCTCTCGCTCTCTCTCTCTCTCTCTCTCTCTCTCTCTCTCTCTCTCTCTCTCTCTCTCTCATTCAATAACCAGACGGCCTCGAGGTCAGAGCTTCAAGTGAGAGGTGAAACTTGAGGAAGAGCACGAAACAGGAAGTCCCCACCCCCACCCCCCCCTCAGCCACGATTTGGCGCGCTTTACGTTCCTCATCCCTCATTGGCTACTGACGTTGGAATCTTTCTCCTATAATTGGCTAAGAGAGTGAAAACAAAAAAACCCGCTAGATGTTACAAGTAGTTTCTCGTCTGATGATTGGTTGAAAAAAAAACAAAAAAAACGCGCCGGGTGATTGTCTGATCTCCCATTGGTTATCTCTTCTTTTAAGCGTAACTAAGTAAACAGAGAGAGAGAGAGAGAGAGAGAGAGAGAGAGAGAGAGAGAGAGAGAGAGAGTTATCTTGAGAACGTCCTTGGCCGAGGTTCTTGCAAAACAATGGATGACTTGGCTGCCCAATGACTGTATGCAGAGTGTCTGTGTTTATATGAACATGTACCAGGACCTAACAAACCACCTGTCTGTCTGTCTGTCTGTCTGTCTATCTCGCATGGTCGTTAAGCTGTAGGTCAAAGGTCAGAGTTATACGGCCTCATAAAACTCTGGGTAATATTATGAACATGTTTACAACCCGTACTGAGTGGCGACCTCTTAGCTACAGAGAAAGAGAAAGAGAGAGAGAGAGAGAGAGAGAGAGAGAGAGAGAGAGAGTGAACAAGTGAAGCAGAGAGATTCAGTGTGTGTGTGTGTGTGTGTGTGTGTGTGTGTGTGAAATGTAAAACTACTTGTGTATTTGTATCCGGGTTTCCTCACCTCTCTCTCTTCCCCTTTCCTCACCTCTCATTCCCTATGATTACGTTTATCGCCTCACGTCAGCCTTCCCCTCTCTCCCCTCACTTTCCTCCTCTCTTCTCCCCTCACCCCTCATCTCTTTTATTATCTCATTTCCTCTTCCCTCGTCTATATTATCACCTCTTTTCCCCTCCCTCCCACCCCCTCTCCTCTCTCTCTGTCTCCTCTCCTGTGTCTGGACAAGGAAAGGTCGATCAGAGAGAGAGATAGGAGAAGAGAGAGAGGAGTGTGAGGGAGGGTGTGTGTGTGTGTGTGTAAGAGGTGCCAACATTCCTAGGTGGCTCTCAAATCCCCCAGGGGCACTGTGCCAGTACTCTCTCTCTCTCTTTTATTCTTTGTCTTCTTCACCTATTATTATTATTATTATTATTATCATTACGAAACAGGAGAGAGAGAATATGGAAAAAATTTGTCCCTTCCAAAGTCCTTTAATTCACACACCTCATTAAATAATCCTAATGTTATCTTCTTTTTCTCTCCTACTTCCCGTTTTCTATTCTCAAGTGAGTAATAAAAAAACGGGATATCTCTCCTTCCTTAATGGAGGGTAAACTATTTTTGACGGCCCCATAATTTTTTTTTACGGCGAGTAGACGACTAACTGATGATCATGTAGAGTCTTCTTACGTACACACACACACACATACACACACACACACACACACACACACACACACACACACACACAGGAGGAAATGTCTGAACTACATCTCGACAATTACTGTAAGGTGACTCCACTCGTATTGACTGACTCATGTTATCTGTCTGTTTCATTCAGTCTCTCTCTCTCTCCCAAAATAAGAGAATAACACCTCCTTCAGTTCGTGACAGTCATGAGAATATGAGACTAATGTGTGCTGTCATTGTCACGGGGCCAGCGAGTTGACTGTCTGCATTCCTTACTCCCCTTCCTTCCCTCCCCTTTACCCCCCTTCCTCCCCCTTTACCCCCCTTCCTCCTCTTTACCCCCCTTCCTCCTCCCCTTACTCCCTTTCCTCTTCTCCACTTACCTCCTTACTTCGTCCCCCTTCCTCCTTCCCCCTTACCCCCTTCCTCCCTCCCGCCGCGCCTCCCGCACTAGAAGTAGCCCCCCACACGTGTAACATCTGTGATCGACTCTGCCGGTCCCGTATCGGCCTCTTTAGTCACCTCAGAACTCACCAACGAAGGCGACATCCTTAGTAACTCATATTATTGTATCATAGCTGGATGATCGTCATACTCGATTACCAGTGACAGCAAAGTTTGTTTGTATGTCTGTATGTCTACCCAGCAGTAATTGGGGACCTGGATGTTAATCGATTTGTGGATCGTGTTCCGGGATAATGGTTAGCCAGTGCAGTTGGCGAGTTGTCCGGTCTTCTCGGACTATTCCTTGACACTGGGTAATGCAACTTGTTAACTCAGGGTGTGGTTGTTGTGTTAGCGACAGCTTCTACACCTTAAGCAAATTCACGCCTAGGTGGCCCTTGGGCAGACCATCCTCGTTACACGAGGGGCAACCATTATGTATGTATGTATGCATGTATGTATGTATGCATGTATGTATGTATGTATGTATGTATGTATGTATGTATGTATGGCGGGATTCCAACGTCGCACACCTTGACATATATATACCTGAGGCCGACGTTAATAAGATCACGCAGGTGTTGTGTAAATTAGTCCAAGGTCAGGCAGAAATAACCAGTTCACACACACACACTCACACACACACACCACACCACCACACACACACACACACACACACACACACACACACACACACACACACACACACAATATGACACCTAAAGACGACGATAAAGACGATGACCCTAACATATCGTCCTGAGATTATAAACTTAACTTCAAACACATTACGTAAGCGAATAAACACAAATCCTACATAATCCCCTAAAATCCCCTAAAATCCCGAGAAATGGATAATCTTTCATTCATTATACATTCAGACACTTAATGGAATCTAGAGGAAATAGCGGAAATATAACGGACTAATCATTAAGACGTTATTGACACAGGTAAGCAGGTATGGGCGGCACTATCAGGTAAATTAAGAATCAGCTGTTTTGTGTTTACATCTGGAGCTCATGACGTCAAAGGCCACAACTGATGTCACAAATCTATAATTATTTATTCCCTAAATTCTATAAACTACTTGAAATTCCTCCAATTGTTTTTTTTATTACTCTTCAAACATTTTTTTCCAAACATTCCCGTGTGTATAATATCAACAACTATCCAGGAAAGGCAAGAAAATAACCCCGTATTATGGAGTGTTGACAGAATCAGAACAGTGTCAACAAACAACCTCATCCCGGAGTTTATTTTAGCGACAATTTTATGAGGGAGGGGAATTTAGCGGCAGAATTTCATATAAAGAGGATGATAAGATAGGATTATAAACCTTATATACCCTGACACTAGAGTAGATATTACCATGCGTGGGGAACCAAACTTGACTCAAAATACTGAAGCAACACGCAAGTTATAATTAATGACGCAAAACAGAGAGAAAAAATATATAAAAAATTCAGGGTATAATAATTTTCTCATTGGACAGTTTTATAAGAACAATATAAAGCCTTTATTAACAATCTCACCAGTTAAAAAGACTAATTAAGACTCAGGTAATTCCTCACACACACACACACACACAACTGACATACCTACAGAAACTTCATTATCAATATACAGTAAAAAGACATCTGGCTCCTACATACCCTACATAAGACATCTGGCTCCTACATACCCTAAGACATAAGACATCTGGCTCCTACATACCCTAAGACATAAGACATCTGGCTCCTACATACCCTAAGACATAAGACATCTGGCTCCTACATACACTAAGACATAAGACATCTGGCTCCTACATACCCTAAGACATAAGACATCTGGCTCCTACATACACTAAGACATAAGACATCTGGCTCCTACATACACTAAGACATCTGGCTCACTGGTACTCACTCGGATGATGTCCTTAAGGATGAAGACAGATCGATCCTCACCAATACGCCTGACCTTGGTGATGAGGATCCTAGCCTTGAAGAGAAACAGGTATCTGTCTCTAGCCTTCTGACCCGCCTCTCTTACGCTGAACCAATCCTGTAGGAGTGAGAGAGTGAGAGAGTGAGAGAGAGTGAGAGAGAGAGAGAGAGAGAGTGAGAGAGAGAGTGTGAGAGTGTGAGAGTAAGAGAGTGAGAGTGAGTGAGTGAGAGAGAGAGAGAGAGAGAGAGATTAATCGTGTGTTTGAGAAAGTAATTGAGAGTGAGAGTGTGTGAGAGAGAGAGAGAAAGTGAGAAAGAATAAGTATTTTATTAGAGAAAGAAATAAAGAAAGAAAAGAAACAGATAATCAAAATAAAAAAATATACTCAACTTCATTTACTTATTAATTTCACATGTACTCAACAGTTGGACTCATCCCACTTTATGTACTCACGTCCCTGTACTCATCCTGATTGACTCATCCTTCCTAACTCACCCCTCTGACTCACCCCTCCTACTGACCTACTCCAACTAACCCATCCATACTGACTCACCCGAATGACTCATCCTTCCTAACTCAACCCCCCTGACTCACCCCTCCTACTGACTCACTCAACCAACACATCCATACTGACTCACCCTTCCTGACTCACCCCTCTTGACTCACTCCAACTAACCACAATACTGACACACCTCTCATGATTCAACCCAACTAAACCATCCATACTGACTCATACCATACTGACTCATACCATACTGACTCATACCATACTGACTCAACCCAATGTTTACTCACGTGTCTGATGAGTCGCCCAAGCTTGAACAGGTTACCCTTAAACCCTTCAATAGAGCTGATGAACTTAGCGTCTGTCGCCCTCTGAGGGAGACTTTGCATCAACTCATAGGCGCGTTGAAGGTCAGCTGTGTCGTCACCAAGCTTAGTGCTGAACTTGACCAGCTCCTGTGGGGGTCAGAGGTTAAAGTTGAGTGTTATTAGAGGAAGGTCAGGGGTCATAAGAGGAAGTTTTGTGTTATAGGAGGAGGGTCAGAGGTCATAGGAGGATAGTTAAGAATCATAGGAAGAAGGTCAGGGGTTATAGGAGGAAGGTGAAGGTCAGTAAGGTCGAGCTAGGAGGAAGGTTGTATAGGAGGAAGGTCAGGGCTATAGGAGGAAGGTTAGAAGACAATGAAGGTCAGTCATGGGATGAAGGTCAAGGGTGGGAGGAAGAGGTCATACTTAATAGGTAAAAAGAAAAATACACCTCTAGGAGTACAAATACCCCCCTAGGAGTGACAAATACACCCTTTGAGGACAACACCCCTAGAGGACAAATACACCCCTAGGAGGACAAATACACCCCTTGGAGGACAAATTCACCCCTAGGAGGACAAATACCCCTAGGAGGACAAATATACCCCTGAGGACAAATACACCCCTGAGGAGGACAAATACACCAACCAGGAGGACAAATATACCCCTTGGAGGACAAATACACCCCTGAGGAGGACAAAATACCCTTGAGGACAAATACACCCCGAGGAGGACAAAACACCAACCAGGAGGACAAATATACCCTTTGAGGACAAATACACCCGAGGGAGGACAAAATACCCCTTGAGGACAAATACACCCCCGAGGAGGACAAATACACCCCTAGGAGGACAAATATACCCTTGAGGACAAATACACCCTGGACAAATACACCTTGAGGACAAATACACCCTGAGGAGGACAAATATACCCTTTGAGGGACAATACACCCGAGGAGGACAATATACCCCTTGAGGACAAATACACCCCTGAGGAGGACAAATACACCACCAGGAGGACAAATATACCCCTTGAGGACAAAACACCCAGGAGGACAATTCTGGGAATAAGAGGAGGACAAATACACCTAGGAGGGACAAATATACCCTTGAGGACAAATACACCCTGAGGAGGACAAATATACCCCTTGGAGGACAAATACACCCCTGAGGAGGACAAATACACCCCTAGAGGACAAACTTTGGAGGACAAATACACTGAGGAGGACAAATATACCCCTTGGAGGACAAACACCCCCGAGGAGAAGGGACAAATACTTGGAGGACAAATACACCGAGGAGGACAAATACCCCTTGAGGACAAACACCGGGAGGACAAATATACCCCTTGAGGACAAAACACCCCGAGGAGGACAATATACTTAGACAAATACACCCCGAGGAGGACAAAACACCCCTAGGAGGACAAATACATCCCTAGGAGGACAAATACACCCCTTGTAGGACAAATACACCCCTAGGAGGACAAATACACCTAGGAGGACAATATACCCTTGAGGACAACACACCTAGGGAGGACAAAACACCCCTAAGAGGACAAATATACCCCTTGGAGGACAAATACACCCTTGAGGACAAAACACTCCCCTAGGAGGACAACACACCCCCTAGAGGACAAATATACCCTTGAGGACAAATACACCCCTAGGAGGACAAATACATCCCCTAGGAGGACAATATACCCCTGAGGACAAATACACCCCTTGAGGACAAATACACCCCTAGGAGGACAAATACACCCCTAGAGGACAAATATACCCCTTGAGGACAAACACCCCCGAGGAGGACAAATATACCCCTAAGAGGACAAATACACCCCTTGGGAGGACAAATACACCCCTAGGAGGACAAATACCTTCCCCTAGGAGGACAAATACACCCCTTGGAGGACAAAACACCTCTTGGAGGACAAATACAAACCACACTAGGAGAACACCCACACCCCTAGGAGAACACCCACGCCCCCAGGGAGAACACCCACGCCCCCAGGAGAACACCCACGCCCCCTAGGATAACACAGGACGTACCCGTAGAAGGAGCTGGTAGTCGTTAAGCCGCTGGATGGGAAGTTTCAAGTGTTCCTGAAGACGTTTGTCGTCCCCGAGCTTCTGACTGTAGTCCTGTAGGGGCGAGGGAGAGGTGTGCACTGGGTTAGGTCCTGGTAAATGGGTAGTTTGTGGTGGGTTGTGGTAGTTTGTAGTGGTTTGTGGTAGTTTGTGGTAGTTTGTGGTAGTTTGTAGTGGTTTGTGGTAGTTTGTGGTAGTTTGTGGTAGTTTGTAGTGGTTTGTGGTGGGTTGTGGTAGTTTGTAGTGGTTTGTGGTAGTTTGTGGTAGTTTGTGGTAGTTTGTAGTGGTTTGTGGTAGTTTGTGGTAGTTTGTGGTAGTTTGTAGTGGTTTGTGGTAGTTTGTGGTAGTTTGTGGTAGTTTGTGGTAGTTTGTGGTAGTTTGTAGTGGTTTGTGGTAGTTTGTGGTAGTTTGTAGTGGTTTGTGGTAGTTTGTGGTAGTTTGTAGTAGTTTGTGGTAGTTTGTGGTAGTTTGTGGTAGTTTGTAGTGGTTTGTGGTAGTTTGTGGTAGTTTGTGGTAGTTTGCGTTAAGTTTATATACAAACAGTATATACATAATATTATATTATACATCATCATCATCATTATCATCATCATTATCATCATCATCATCATCATTATTTTGGTAAGAGTTTATTTTTATTTTGCAGACGTTTTTTCTTCTGTCTGTCTGTCTGTCTCACTTGAGTAATCGACGTTTACTCGTCATTATTTCAGCCAATCAGTGCCCACCGGACGTTTTGTTTACCTCGGCGTATTTCCAACCAATCAGCCTTCAACTCTGACGTCATAGATCGTAGATTATATTCTTATTGGCTGTTCATGGATGTTTTATTGTTTGTTTTTGGCCACGGTTTCGGATTCGTTTAGGTTAGAGTACGTTAGAGTACGTTAGAGTACGTTAGAGTACGTTAGAGTACGTTAGAGTACGTGTATAAATAGAAGTTTATGAAAGATATGAACTAATTAGAGTTAACTTCATGAGACATAACTTATCATAATTTAACTTAGCTTAACTTAATCTAACTTACCAAACATTTTTTTTCTTACCATTCCTTCCCTCCCTATAACCCACCAACCTCTCTCTCTCTCTCTCTCTCTCTCTCTCTCTCTCTCTCTCTCTCTCTCTCTAATGAACTAGGGTGTGTTTATATAATGGATTCTAATGGGACAATTCTTCCCGGTGTTCAATGTTAATTAAAGACTAAAACAACGAACAAATGTCAATAACTCACTGCATGGCTGTTAACGAACCCTACATAACGAACCCAACATAACGAAACCAACACCAGAAACACCAACGTAACGAACCCAACATAACGAAACCAACACCAGAAACACCAACGTAACGAACCCAACATAACGAACCCAACACCAGAAAACACCAACGTAACGAACCCAACATAACGAAACCAACACCAGAAACACCAACGTAACGAACCCAACATAACGAACCCAACACCAGAAACACCAACGTAACGAACCCAACATAACGAAACCAACACCAGAAACACCAACGTAACGAACCCAACATAACGAAGCCACTATATCTACACATACATACAAACACACATACATGCCATAGGCTTATTTACGTACATTTTGTAGTTTTATAATGAAGACAAAGTTACTGTACCAATAACTGTAGCTGTAGAAATGTCTCACTGTAGTCCCTGTAGGGTGAAACAATAACCGAAGCACTTATGGCATTTCAGTACTCAAGTGGGTTGTGTAATGAGACAATCTGCTTGTTAAGGATAATTAGTGGTGGATTATGATAGTGAGGATATATTTCAGATAAGACCGTGAACCAGATCGATTAAGTGATATGGGACTGGATATATCTCAATGGATAACCCGATAACAAGTCTAAATAACCCTAGATAACAAAGTACAACCGGATAATACATCAAACAAGGCCGGATATACCCTAAAGTAAACACCATATATCATCAGGAACCCCGGATGGCCAAGATAAGACCGGATACAAGGCCGGATATACCCTAAAAAAACAGAAGAAACGAGACGGTTCCTAAGCGCCGGGAAAAGCATCATCTGGCAATGAGAGGATCCCCAGGTGTGCCAACCTATTACAGGTGAGAGTCAGGGCTGCACAACATTCCCGACCTCTCACGTTATCTTGATATAAGGCAAAGAAAAACAGTAAAAAAAAAAAATTATGTGTCTGTTTTCTCTTAAAGGAAAATATTATTACATCACCTGAGATTAAATTGTATGAATCTTGAGTATAACGTCATGTAAGTAATGTAAATTTAATGAAAATATTATCACCACTTATACCATCGTCACTTATACCACTTACACCACTACTGATACTACTTAGATCACTTATACCACCACTTACTTCACTTAAACCAGATTATAACTAGGGTAGACTAAGTGAAATGTGAAGGGTAATCCCCGTAGATTTATATAGATTATTGCCATAAATCAACAATCAAATGAGACACTGATCGAGTATCGTGGGCTCGTCTGTAGTGTTGTGTTACAGGAGTACCCAGTTCGAACCCTTAGAGAGAGAGAGAGAGAGAGAGAGAGACAGAGAGAGAAAGAGAGAAAATAAGAGAGAGAAAATAAATTTGTTCATTTTTGAGATGAGACAAAAATTATCTCATTAAGTCCCCCGAAAAAAAAACATAAACTGAAAACCAGAAAAAAAAGTGACGAACGCTTCCATGACCTCCAACCAAAACATAAAGAAACATTCGTACAAGACCTAAAAAAAATTATCTAAAATCCCCACAAGTATTTAATTAACTCCCAAAGTACACGTAGTTTTTGTCTCGTGTTTCTATAGGGATCTGTCATGTACATTGTAAGAGATTAACAAACCGCTGTGTCAAGTTTTATTTTTAATTTTTTTTTCGTGGTTAGATGAATGCCAGGTCGAGATGGTCCGAATTTTTGGCGTCAACCCAGACCCCAGCGAGTGACCTTGTCCGAAACTGTCCACTTGAACTTATTATCAACGTTTTGGGCTTCCAATTCTTTTTATCAATATTAAAAAAACAAAAAAGTTTCCTCGACGTGTGTGTCTGAAATTTACATGCATGTATTTAAAAAAAAACTAAACTAGTAAACGTATTCTGACTATTTTTTTTTTATACCTGTTACAAGAATTGAACGATACATTTAGGCATATATCGTATTCTTAAGGTCATTTTAAAGTTTAGGTTAGGTTAGGTAAGGTTAGGTAAGATGTGTGTGTGTGTCTGTGTGTGCGTGTTTTTATCAGCCGTCATGTGAGAAGTATTACCTCAGTAGAGAAGACTTGTACGAAACACAAAGTCCTTCCCTGTTTCCTCATGCCTGGCACGCGGGGGAAATGTCTCTGGGTTCGTACACTGCCGCCACCCTAGCTCACACACACACACACACACACACACACACACACACACACAGATATAGAACCCAACATTGACACGTAACTTGATACTGACCGCCGGACCTTCCCAACCTGTTATCTACCCACTTATCTACCTTAATCTACCTTAATCTACCTTTATCTACTCCGTCAACGACTTATCTTGGGCGCAGACAGAGGTAGATATTTCTGTTAACAGGAGGAGAGTTAGGTAGAGGTGTACAACAGGAAGTCTTGAGACAATACCGGCGCTGGCAATGGTTTCTGGCAGCCCTTGTGTGTACGTGTGTGGGTGTGTGTGTGTACGTGTGTGTGTGTGTGTGGCTCTATATACACACCTTGGTAACACTACACCCTGTGGGCTACACCTTAGAAGCCAGTACACCCATGTATTACTTGTGACACCTCTTACACTGTCACCCCCCTCCCCTCTCACCCCCCTCCCCTCTCACCCCCCTTCCTCAACACCCCCCTCACTCCTCCTCACAACACCTTATACACCTACACACCTGCATTCCACAGGTAAGTATACCTTTGTCTTTCCTGTGATACACCTCTCCCTGAGTTGAAATACATACATACTGTACATACATACACACATACATACATACATACATACATACATACATACATACATACATACATACATACATACATACATACATACATACATACATACATACATACATAGCTCCCCACACACACACGGTAATTAGCGCGCCTCAATAAGAAAGTGACCACAGCAATATATTTTTAAACACACTCAGACGGACACACTCCAGTTCTCAAAGGTTCGCTTGTCGACGTTTCCTTGTAATAAAAGATGCAAGAATGTGTTTAATTGGTTGACTAAAGCTAAACCGTCAAATTAACTACTGAAATGGCATCAGTAATTCAGTATTACATTCAGACTCTACCTTAACTTGATACCTTCACTGAGCACCAGTTAGGAGACAAAATTAACACGAAGACTCTACCTTAACTAGATACGTTCACTTTAACACCAGATGTTGAACAAATTAAATTAACTCAAAATATGAATGAACTCTACACTTAGGCTGTCATAACTAATGAATCAATTTTAGCCACAAATCATTTATATCTTTAGGGCGAACTGTGGCTCTCAAAAGTCCAATTTACACAAGAAAACAAAATTAAATATCTGCAGTATGTTATTAGACACTGTTACTGAGTGATAGTGTAGAGAAACATATCTGAAGGAAAGAAGCAATGGCGGGATGTACGTTCGCCTTCAATTATACCTGGTACAGTATCTGGCGCGTTGGTGTGAGATATGACAACGTTGTGTTTGTTTACATCGTGTTAAAACTACCAGAATGACCCCTAAGGAATCTTGCTATAGGAATGATAGATAGATAAGCCTTCTTACACTCAACATGAAAATAAACCAACTTGAAAAAATATCCTTATAACAGGTTCATATATTAATGTGAAAAAACTTACAACTTACCTAAACAATGACAGAATTATAACACCAAATATAACCCGGACATAATACTAAAACTCCACTGTAAGGAAATAGAAAGAAATTGCCAATCGATCCTTTGAGAATCTATTAATGTGCTATAGGCTCAGTGAGGTTAAATGAGTCAATTAAACACATTCTTACAATAACAATTAGCGAGGGATAATGTGTTGGGAATCTCTGAGAAGTCTAATTGTCTACCTTACCTAAGCTGGTCCAGGTATGGGACGCTCTGATAATTAAACTAAGGTAACAAATTAAATCGAGGTTGTTTAAATATATGACTTTGTGTTTTACCTTATTGTGAATCAGATGGATACGTTCTCACGCCTCTAATTAGAATGACACACTACCTTAAGTGGCTCTGAGAATCCACTTTTGTATCGTAAGTTAAGTGGGCCGGATAGACCAACCTCTTGGACCTACAATTTAGGGTAGACAGATGAGTCTTCAAGAATATCTGAGACTCTCTAGGTGGGCGTGTGACTCAGTTAGTGTTAGACTCAAGGTTAATTATTTTAAGTTTGGCTGCAGCTACAGGTGTGTGTGTGTGTGTGTGTGTGTGTGTGTGTGTGTGTGTGTGAAGTCATCAGCAAAACTTCATTACAGAATTGTTTACCTCCTACTCTTCTCTCTTAATACCTGTCGTCTACTTACAAAACCAACAGGTAAGCCTACTTAAATAATCCGAGGTAATGAACGTCACTTTACTTATAAGATTCCCGCACCAATTGTTTTCTACTTATAAACAGTCCCTTTAAAACCTACTACTTAAAAAAAATTATCACACTTTAGCTTCAGCTCCTTTAGTCACTACTTATAAAATAGATCCAACTTATAATACTTACAATAATCTCGAACATTTTAATATCACTAGAAAGGCTTCGAACATCTCACTTACAAAAACGAGCAGAACTGGACACACACTTATAAAACCACCTTGATAATTCACTTAACACTTAACACTCCAGAGTTACTTACAAACAAATCATACACATAAGTAGTGGTGATTATAAGTGATCTATCTCTCCCCCTACTCTACACTACTACTTATAAAATAAATCCCATTCTACTTATAAGATAATACCAAACAATTCTCCCTACTTATAATAATAAAAAACATCCACGTGATCTACTTATAAAGACCCAAACTACTTATAATTTTGGTATTCCACTTATAAGACTCTAGGTATAATACTTATAAATATATACACTTGACCATGCACTTAAGTTGATGTAAATAATCTTGGTCTCATATTGTAAGTGGAGAGAGAGAGAGAGCCCCCTTTTAAAAAAATTCCCATCCCTTACACATAAATTCTCACTCTTTATTAATCTTCCCTAATAAATTCTACTCACTTTAATCAATTACCCTCAATAAATTCTCAAACCTTAATGAGATTCCAGATTCCCATTAATTCTGATTCCTAATTAAAATAATCCTTCCTTAAAAATTCCCACAACTTAAATTCCCATTCCATAAAAAATTCTTGTTATATGTCCATAAATGCTTCATTAATTTATACCTTTATTAAATTCTGATCCACAATCATGTTATTTCTACAGTGACAGACAGACAGACAGACAGACAGACAGACAGACAGACAGACAGACAGACAGACAGACAAACAGGAAAATGCCACACATTACCAAACAGTCGGCGGGGGATCATCTTTTAAGACAAATTCCTCTTCTCTTACTCTCTAAAATAAGATTCTGCTGAGGTGTGAGAAGAGGGGAGAGGGAGAGGGAGGAGAGGGAGGGGGAGGGGAGAGGAAAGAACGGGGGTTGAGGAATGGAATCAGGTGAGAGGGGGAAGAGAGGGAGAGAGAGAAGGAGAGGGGCTTATCAAGAGATTTACCTATACTATTTAAAACACTTCCTCTTCATCTAGTAATCCCTGATGTAATCCACACTTGAGGGTCAGATTTATTCCTTAACTTAAAATCCCCCTAAATTAATCACCAGTATTTCTTCGACTATTCATTAACAAATATATTTTTTTTTACAATTTTATTCTTCTGAAAAAAATTAGTGAATGTGTAATATTTGTTCTTTCAATTAATTTGTCTTTTCGAGGAAGTTAAATGAGGATTATAACATTAAATGATATATACCAATAACAACTATTTATCCATTAATTATTCTATACTTTTCTATATAAATAATTAACTTGAAATAATAATAAATTGAGTGAGAGTTAATTTTTATTTATCAGATCCATTTTCCTTTTATTTTAGCTGCAACCGGTGTCCAGAGGAGCAAGCTAAATCCGTTCACTGGCACTGTAATATACGTTTTCTCTCCCCCGTGGCACTCCTGCTCGGCACTTGACACTTATGGCACCTTTCTCTCGGCCGCCGACACTTTCTAACAGCAGTCGTCGGAATGTGATGGGACAACTTTCTAAATTCTAAAAGGTTATTTTCCCTCATCCTCGCGTTAATACACACAGTACACTTATGGGTGTATAGAAGTGGGCGTGGACGTTCTAGCGTGGGAGTATGGACACCGTGAGTGTATAGAGAAAGACGTGGGCGTGCCAGCGTAGGCTTAATAACACTGTGGTTGTATATAGACGAGTAGGGGCGTGTGGGCGCCATAGACGTAAAGAGGCATCAGTGGGCGTGAACATTTGAGCGCCTAGAGTGTATAGAAGCAGCCGTGGGCGTGTGGGCGTACCTAGAGCAGGTTGGAGGAGCGGGCATGCAGAGCGATGAACGCCGAACCGCACACTGGCCCTACCCACCAGTGCCAACCTTGGCACTGCCCCCCCCTTTACCCCCTGGCACCCCTCCCATTGTACCCCTTCACCTTGTACCCCTCATGGCACCCCTCCTGGCACTACCCCCATGGTGCCCCTCCCCTTGTACCCCTCATGGCACCCCTCCTGGCACTACCCCCATGGTGCCCCTCCCCTTGTACCCCTCACGGCACCCCTCCTGGCACCCCTATCACCCCTATCACGATAGTTAATGATGGAATGACTGACGAGCGTACAACCTGCCCCCAGAGACCGTCACCCCAGAGACCATGGCCCCAGAGACCGTCACCCCAGGGAACTGACACCGAGACCGTCACCCCAGAACCGTCACCCAAGAGACCGTCACCCCAGAGACCGTCACCCTAGAGACCGTCACCCCAGAGACCGTCACCCTGAGACCGTCTACCCCAGAGACCGTCACCCCGAGACCGTCACCAAGACCGTCACCCAAGACCGTCACCCAAGAGACCGTCCACAGAGAGACCGTCACCCAGAGACCGTCACCCCAAGAGACCGTCACCCCAGAGACCGTCTGACCAAATCACCCTAGAGACCGTCACCCAGGACAATCACCCAAGAGACCACCTCCACCCCAGAGACCGTCACCCCAGAGACCGTCACCCTGAGAGACAAATCACCCAAGACCTGTCACCCCAGAGAGACCGTCACCCCAGAGACCGTCACCCAGAGACCAAATCACCCCAGAGACCGTCACCCCAGAGACCGTCACCCAGAGACCGTCACCCAGAGACCGTCACCCCAGAGACCGTCACCCAGAACCGTCACCCCAGAGAGACCGTCACCCAGAGACCGTCACCCCAGAGACCGTCACCCCAGAGACCGTCACCCCCAGAAACAGTCACCCCAAGAGACCGTTATTCACTCTCTCTCTCTCTCTGTCTCTCTCTCTCTCTCTCTCACACCAAAGACCACCAACCTTGCCACCACCTCCCATCCTCCTCAGAGCTCCGCCTTACTGTGTTTAAACTGTCTGGCAGGAACAAGAACACGTCGACCAGGGCACTAATTAGGGAGGTCTTGATTTCTTGATGTCTTGAGGTATTTAGATTATGAGAGTTTCCTGGTTCCCAATAATAGGCTTTTAGGGGTAAGTTTGGTCACATTTAGGGGCATTAAGGTGAAAGTTTGGGGGCCCTGAGTGTGATTTTGGACCTTATAGATGAGAGAGAGAGTAATGTAAATAAAAATAAATAAATCTAATTAGTTTCTGGTCTATTGGTTGCGTCACCTGCCGGCCAACTCACCTGACTTACCTTAACTATACCTGACGGGGAAAAAAATCCATCTTAACAAGAATATAATTAATGGAAGAAAAAAGAGGTATTAAATCCTCTATGTGTACCAAAGAGTAAAGTAACCTTCACACACACACACACACACATACACACACGTAATGCTCGCCCGTCATGATAGAGGCTTGCCGGCACTAACAACAACCACACCCTGAGTTAATGAGCTACATGTTAAGCAATAATCCCAGAGGACCGGACAACTCCCCAACTGCACTGGCTAACAACTACTCCCAGAACACGATCCGTAAATTGATTAACATCCAGGTCCCTAATTACCGGTGTGTTTACTCTACCTTGGGATCATGCCAGGGCCATAGCTTGGGGAGTCGAGTCCACTAGCCAATATACCACACACCCACACCCCATACACACACCCACACACCCACACATTCACACACATACCCCATAAAATGCCTACACACACCCACACACCCATACACACACCCACACACACACCCCACACCTACACACCCACACACCCACACACACACCCACACACACACACCCACATGTTTACAGAGTGAATAAAATCGTCACTAGCTAATGACTCTGTGTCTCCCCAACCTTCTCTAAGACAACTTCTCTAAGACAACTTCTCTAAGACAACTTCTCTAAGACAACTTCTCTCACTCGTCTCTCAGTAGGAAGTGTTTAGTCTGCTTCTTCTTGTTATGGTCTTGAAGCGCGCCAAAAAAAATTCCTTTGATTCACTTGGCGCCAAATTCCGAAGATAGATGAAGTTGGAGCATTTTAGGTTCCCGCCAAAATGGTACAATTCGCGCCAAATTGATTCAGTGCGCGCCAAATTTGATCCGGTTCACGCCAAATTTCATCCGGTTCACGAAAAATTTGACGGATGACGGATGAGTACGGCTGGCGACCCCACGGGAACGAGAGATAGATAGATAGATAGATAGATAGATAGATAGATAGATAGATAGATAGATAGATAGGGTGAGTGTACCTTGGCATCTCAACCCCCCCCTTTACCCCTCCCCACCCCTAAGAAATTAAATATCTCAGGGTTGTTGGCCTGTTTTCAGAAGCCAGTGACAGGTAGTGTGTGTGTGTGTGTGTGTGTGTGTGTGTGTGTGTGTGTGTGTGTGTGTGTGTGTGTGTGTGTGTGTGTCCTTTGAAAGAATTTATTACACTCTTGACAAAATAAACAAAAAAACACGTATAAAATAACTTTCTAATTTAATACTCCTCCAAAAGTTTATTCTGTCCGCTAAAAAGTTTATTCTGCTGTCAAAAATTTTAGTCTACCCTCCAAACACTTTTTTTTTTTTTACTGATTTTTTTTCTAACCCTCAAAAATATATTAAAATAAACTGATCCCCTTAAACCCCCTCCGTAAAGATTTATTCGGCTCAAAGGAAAATAAAAATCCGAAAAGAAGTAAAATATAGTTATAGAATCTTGTTGAAGTTATAACAAAATTAATTAAGAGAAGCTGCTGTAGTGTATGAGAGAGAGAGAGAGAGAGAGAGAGAGAGAGAGAGAGACTGTGTGTGTGTGTGGTAGTAGTGAGAAAGTTTCAGGGGGCCATAAAAAAGTTTCACTCAACAAACACAATAACAAATAAATTGACAAAATAGCAGCCGTCGTAGCTTTGTGTTTTTCCGTATCTCTCAGACCCAAATTTTACAGATTATTGGATATTTATTTTATCAAGACAAAATTTGGATCTGTGTTTCATTCTTAAAAAAAATCGATCTTGGACGTTTCAATAATTCTTACCAAAGTTGTGATTTTGGTTCTATCTTAAAATTCTAATAATGTCTTAATATTTCTGTAATACCTTGAGACTTGAAGAATCTTAAGGCGCTACAGTAATTTGACACTCACCTGTCAAACCCCAGAGAGACATGTGGGTGATCAGTTGATGTAACTCTCAACATCTGATGTAAACATATGAACTTATGATGTAAACAAGAACAGCTGTTGACTGTAAACAGAGTCACGTGGTCGGAAGTCTAGCCCTAATAGTCTTTTAAGAGTTAATCTACCTGAGTTCGGTAATCTACGACACCTGTGATAACACACCTGTGATAACACACCTGTAAAACAACTCAGTAATTACCTGTAACAAGTGTTCCCCTGTCATTCATGGTCCAATAGTTATACCAGGCGTAATTTATATTAAAAAACAAAGCAATAATATATAAACTTACATCAAATTTCAATATAATTTATATTAAACCGTGTAATTAAATAAAATAAACCCACGCTCTCCTCTGCGTCGAGAATATATTTATTTATATATGTTTATTCGCTTAAAACACACCCACTAACTCACGTCACAGCGACCAGACAAGAACATGAGTCAGTGAGCAAAAATGAACCACCACAACTCCCTCGCCTGTGTCATAAAGTAGTGGGGACAGGTAAGGTGGTCACGCCTTATGTACAGTGTCTTATATTACCTGCTTCGAGACACGCCCTGAGAGAGAGAGAGAGAGGGAGGCTTCGAGACACGCCCTGAGAGAGAGAGAGAGAGGGAGGCTTCGAGACACGCCCTGAGAGAGAGAGAGAGGCTTCGAGACACGCTCCGAGAGAGAGAGAGAGGGAGGCTTCGAGACACGCCCTGAGAGAGAAAGAGAGGCTTCGAGACACGCCCCGAGAGAGAGAGAGAGAGAGAGGGAGGCTTCGAGACACGCTCCGAGACAGGCTTCATCACAAACTTCGAGACAAATACCAAAACAGAATCACAAACTAATATATAATTTTAAAATCAAAGTGATCTCTTATGTTTCTGCCAGGTTACATTTACAGTGTTTAAAAGTAAAATGATTTCTTAGCTGCGTCTTCCTGCAACATCTGGTCTGAGTTATGTGCTTCGAAACAATGAATAAAACAGAGCGAAACAGCTTGGTGAATATATCTCGGTTAAAACTGTGTCTGACATTATACAATTATCTTTGGTTTTTTCCATTTTCTTTTATTTTATCTTATTTTTTCTTCTTTGTTTTCTTGCTCTTCATATTTCTTTATGTATAATCTTCTTCTCTTCTTCATCTTTATTTTATGTTCCTCTAGTTTCCTCCTTCTTGTTCCCTTCCTCTTTTTCTTGTCATCATTCTCCTTCCTATTCTTCTCATTTACTTCCTCCACTCCTCCTCTTCCTCCTCCTTCATCATCTCTCACTTCCTCTTCACAGTGTTTGAATGGTGTTGTCAGGCACCATTTTAAGCCCCTAGTGTCACTCTTCTAAGTCGGCAATGTCATGGCACTATATCTATGAGTGCCAAGTATACAGTGCCATCTCTCACGGACACACAGTGGCATTTTTAAGCAACATTCAACCACTGTTTCTAAGCAGATATCAGGCAGTGTTTATGAGTACCAGGTCACTGTGAGGAAGTAAACATGATCATTGTTTAAGCACGTCTCAGGCACTGTTTCCAAGCATCTGTCACTGCTGTAAGATGCATAATATCACTGAATAAAAGATTTCACTGATTGGCATCGGCATTGAATGTGTAATGTTTGGCACCATATGATGTCAGGCATTGATTTTGGCTTCGTGTCACTGTTCTGGGATGGAACAGTTACTATTCCTAGCTAATAGAGTTTGGCGCTGTGACTATTCTTAGATAAAGGAGGGTTCACACTTGAGAGAGAGAGAGATGGGGGAGTGCTTGCATTCTTCCTTGCTAAAGATAGGCGATGGGTGACTTGCCTCCGCCCACAAGCACGCCTGATCACCCCCACACATGTACACATACATACACTACGAAACAATATGCATACATAGCCACGCACATGCATACATATCCAGGTTTGTTTATTCACACACACACACACACACACACACACACACACACACACACACACACACACACACTGAATATATACATAAACAAAATAATTGTATCTATTCAATCTTCAAAATCTTTTCAAGTTAACAGTGATTTACCTAACCCTCCCTCCTACCTCCGCTCTAAACCCCTCCTCCTACCCCCTCCCTCCCTAACTTCCCTCCTCTACCCCTCTCCCGTCCCTCACTCCCCCTACCAGAAGGCTCCAGGAATCTATATGGAACCAACACCTCCCCCTACATCAGGTCTTGGGTGGCAGAGGCTCAAGTCAACCAAACTTTATTCTCATCATTCTTTACCTGTTTCTGGCGTCTATCATCATCACACACACACACACACACACACACACACACACACACGTATCCCTATGTATCAAGGTCATTCTTCAGTCTCTCTCTCTCTCTGTTTTTTCTGTTTTGTTTATATTATCATATATTTATTTTCCTCTTATTCTTTCTCTCTCACTCTCTCTGTTTCGCTCTCTTTCTTCCTTTCTGTCTTTAGAGAGAGAGAGAGAGAGAAAGATAGAGGGTAAACACACGTACATACGCTATAACAATCTTGTGGTTCGCTCTGGTATTCGTTTAAAAGTGTCCCGTTAAAGAGAATTTTCGCTAATCTTGCTTATATACACTTCCGGGCTGGCTGGCTGGCATCCCTCGTCTCTTGGCTGCTATCGGCACGGCCTTCGGTTATACGGCACGGAGATGACCTCTAGTGTACACGGCACTCTGTAGGTTTCTTTTAAACGGCACGGAAATAACCTATGGGTATACCGAGATGACCTTTATGTATATGGCACATTCTTGGTCTCATTTATACGGCACATGGATGACCTTTGTGTATACGGCGCTCTGTAGGTCTCATTTATAAGGCACAGAGATGACCAATATACAAACGACACAAAGAACATTCGGGTATACGGCACTCTAATGAAACCAGTAAATGACTCTTATATAAACAGCACCAACAATTCTATTTAAGGCATTTATGAATTATTCGTTTAAAGGGGACGATAAAATTACCCATGTGTATACGACACTCAGACAGTCTCGGTTATACGGTTCTCAAGTGTATCTTTGGCTGCTGTCGGCACACCACTCGTTTAAACGGGACGATTGATGGCCCTTGATATTTATATACTGTATTAAGACTCTCGGTTATTTGGCACGATGGCGAGCCTTAGTATGTGGCACCGAGGAATTCTTGGTTATATGACACGATGGTGACCCCTCATATACGGCACTAAGCAATATTCGGTTATAAGGGACACACACACACACACACACACACACACACACACACACACACACACAAAAGAGTGCTTGAATCAACATAATACCACAATAACACTCCGGATTGTTAGACGAAAGAACAAAAACAAACAAACAAAAAAACAAATAAACAGTCTTTTTTGTTGGGGGGAGGAGGAGGGAGGAAGGGAGGAGGTGGTAAAGAGATGGAACAAAAGAGTAAGGAAGAGGAGGGATAATTGGAGAGAGGAATGATGGAAGGGGGGAAATGGAGAGGAAAAGAGGAGGTGGAGGTTGAAGAAGGGTTGGTGGAGAGGTGGAAGGAGGGGGGATGAAGGAGGAAGGGAGGAAGAACGACGAGAAGGAGGAACAGGAGAAAAACGGTGAGGATAGTTAACGTTTTGTATATCAATATTTCAGTTAATATTTACACATCACAAATTTCACCAGAACTTGTCATCAGAATATTAATAATAAACTATTTTCTTTCCTTTTTTTTTATCTATTTTATTTTATTACTTTTTTTTTTTGCAGACTCGAAAAAAAATCAGGGTATGAATTTTTCTGACATGGGCTATTAATAATTTTTTTTTTCAATGGGGAATGACAGAGAGGGAGCAGCAAGAGGTGAATATTAATATGCTACGAGTAATTTTATTTTGTATTTATCTGATTTATTTATTAATTTACTTTTTTGCAATGTTTCGAACTACATACATTTTACACTGATGAAATTTATACCATAACAAATGATTGAAGAAAGTTGATTAATGACACGTACAGGTGATCAAATAAATCCAAAAGGTGTATTAAAATGTAGATATAACACAAACCAGCAGCGAGTGTGAGTGGTAGTTGAATTTTTACGAGTGATGACTTAACGACCAATTCTAGACCACCTCCTCGCAATATAACGCACCACCTAACATAGATAACTCCAATATGTGTTTATGATAAGTCTATGATATTTTTTCTCACGGTATCAGCATAGCGTCACCCACCTTCACTATCTGGAAACGTTATAGTGAAAAAGTTAATAATATCCGTTGTTTTACAGAGTGGTTCAGAGAGGGACTTCTGCAACACTAGTATCCGCTAAGACTTATCAAATAGATGTATCTTAAATTGAATAATATTTTATGAGTTGTATAGATTCAAGGAACTGGTAATCTATGTGAGGAAAATAAAATGGTAAACTAAATATTTCTTACCTTTATAAATACGTGGAATTCATAATAATCTTGACCTATTTTATATAATATTCCAATAATTATTTTATCTCAGAAAATAACTGAATAAAATATAATAGTTTGTGAAGAGGATAATAAGCGATTTTATTTAGAAAACTGAAAAGATAATTTATTTTGATTGGTTAATACCTGAACAACGCTGATTATCATTGGGCCTGATTTGTTTACACCTGGCCAAAAATCCTTTCCAACAAAAAATAAAAATAAACACTATATTTTGTCTTGCATCTACATTTACAGTTGAGGAAATGAAAACAATCGAATACAGTGTCGAAAAAAATTACCTTCATTTGTACCGAAAAAAAAATCAAAGTAATAAATTCAAGTAGTAGGTCAATTAGATAATATATTCTAAGCTCAAGAAAGTGAATGAAAAAATAAGATTCCTTCCGCCTTCTGGTTTGTCGCCTAAGATGGCAACACTGTCAGGCGGTGGTCACAGGAAGGGAATATCTCCAAGGAATTGTAGGAATGATGACTCTCTCTCTCTCTCTCTCTCTCTCTCTCTCTCTCAGCAACATTAGTCTCCAGACGGTTGAGAAAAATGCCATCTATCGCCAGGTGGTCACACGATCAGCTGTTCGAATCCCACCAGACACCCTCAAGACTCTCAAGGTCTCCTACAGCTGCTGGGTAACTTGAGTTTTATCTCCTATCTCTTGGCATCCTATCTATCACCTGGTCTCCTATCTATCTCCTGGTGTCTTATCTATCTCCCGGCCTCCTATCTACCACCTACCCCCACCTCCCTATCCTCTTTCAACTCTCCGCACCTGAGTTTATGACAGGTAGACGCCTTCCACCTGTAAACAAATATATAACAGTACTGCACGTCTACTCCCCTCTGCCTATAGAACAGTGGTGCCACGTCTCTCCCTCTGCCTATAGAACAGTGGTGCCACGTCTACTCCCCTCTGCCTATAGAACAGTGGTGCTTACGTCCTGCTCCCCTCTGCCTATAGAACAGTGGTGCCACGTCTACTCCCCTCTGCCTATAGAACAGTGGTGCCACGTCTACTCCCCTCTGCCTATAGAACAGTGGTGCCACGTCTACTCCCCTCTGCCTATAGAACAGTGGTGCCACGTCTACTCCCCTCTGCCTATAGAACAGTGGTGCCACGTCTACTCCCCTCTGCCTATAGAACAGTGGTGCCACGTCTACTCCCCTCTGCCTATAGAACAGTGGTGCCAAAATCCTGCTCCCTCTGCCTATATAGAACAGTGGTGCCACGTCTACTCCCTCTGCCTATAGAACAGTGGTGCCACGTCTACTCCCCTCTGCCTATAGAACAGTGGTGCCACGTCTTCTCTCTTCTGGCTCGTATCTCTCCCTGGTTAAGGAGGTGTCTTTTGGCATCACCTGAAGATTTGGCAACCCAGCTTATTTCACGTGATGATTGAATACCCTAATGCTAACCTAACCTAACCTAACCTAACCTAACCATGTAGTGTTAAGGTGTTTTAATCATCAGGTGAAATAAGGTAAGGTGCTTAATCTTTAGGTGATCCATATGAGGAGAGAGAGAGAGAGAGTAGTAGCAGCAGCTTGAGTCTCTGGTTAAATATAGACATTTTAGAGATGGTCATGTCCCAGCGCCACGTTTTCTATAAATACTTCCATCTCAGCCGAGTGCAGCCTTACCCTTGTACAGAACTTTAAGACCACAAGTATCTATAACCCTAACAGATTCTTAACTCATTATATCCAGTTCAGGTTAATGTGTACCTTTCTATTGGTCTCTAAGGGTTAATCTATTTTTCAACAGGTAAGTTCAGGTGTGAATATAGTTCTATTCTAATTAAGTTAAGGGATTTTTTTTATGCGTGTTCTTTCCCAGATTTAGGTTAAGGTGGTCTCATTAATCTGTCTAGGTTAGGTTAGGATAGGTTAGGTTAGGTTAGGTTAGGTTAGGTTAGGTTAGGTTAGGTTAGGTTAGGTTTTCATGGTGAGGATTTATACTTTTTGATATAATTAATTACCTATATCTCGCGCGCACACACACACACACACACACACGCACACACACACACACACACACACACACACACACACACACACACACACACACACACACACACACACACACACACACACACACAAACACACACACACACATACAACAGGTGCTGTGTACACAAGTCATGAGGTAAATTAACAGCTGCTGACATTAAGAGTTTCTGACCCTGACTAAAATACTCGATCCCATGGCCTGCCAAAGCTAACCCATTATAACACCCAAACCCACGTCCAAACCAACCCCAAACCCACACTCAAAACCACGCCCAAACCCACGACTGTACCCATACTTGCGCCCAACCCTGTATCAACGCCCACACTCACGTCAGCACTCACACCTGAACCCACATCTAAACCCACACCCACACGTACGTCTACACCCATGCCTGCCCCTGTTCCCATACCAACGCCCAAACCTACGCCCATACCGAACCCATGATCATACCTGTATACACGCCTATATCTTACCTGTCACAGATTACAGGTACAGAAACAAACACAATTACAGGTACAGAAACAAACACAATTACAGGTACAGAAACAATATAAATCAACAACAAACAAACAAAGATC